>NC_092689.1:4739725-4991838 GCF_964275005.1 Diadema setosum | reverse complement strand
CCTCCCAACTGGCGCGCGGTGGCCCGTAATGGCGGCAAAAATTGAGTTTGGCGGCAAGAAAATTTCAAAATGTTTGAAATCTTCGTCGCGCCACTTTCAGCGCGAAGTGTTTACCAAGTGGCACCAAATGTCGCAAACAATCCGCCTATTGGAATCCACTGGAATGTTATGGCGCGCGCCACGTTGCGCCAATGAGATTTTGCGCCACTTGGCGCCACTTGGCGCTACAAAGGCGGATAGTACGCGCCAAAGCGCTCCAAATCAACAGTGGCGCGAGCAAAACGGCACCTGATTGGTGACTATTTCGCGCCAAATACCACTTGGTTTCCGCCAAATACCACTTTGTTTCCGCCATTCGGCGCCACTTGCCGCCTATGGAAGCATGACTGCATCGCAGGAGACTTTCTCACACAACTTTCAGTATTCGACTCGACAACACCTCTGTAGACGCAGTTTTTCCTTCGCAATTTCTACAAGATTTCACATAAATTTCAAAGGAGATGCCCAAAAAGGCAACAAAGGCAGTATCAAGGGGAAGAATGACAAACTTGAGCAGTACAAGAAGAAGGACCCCCAACCCAAGAAGCTCAAATTGAGCTCCAGGCCCCCTGCAAGCAGCAAAGATGACGAAGAGGATGAAGATCTTCGCGTGGTGGCGCTGGCGCAAGCTGATAGAGGCTCCGCTCCAAGACCTGCTACCCCTGTCCAAGATGTTGCTCCACACCTTCCACCCCAGTTCACTGTTGTTGTAGATCTGGGCTTCAGATTGATGGCCACCCCCACCCACATCGATCCACACGAACTGGTACTTTGAATCTACGAGAGCCATTAGGACAACGAGAAGAACTGCTTGTAGTTGAAGTAAGGCTGCCTGAGTTCTTGGGCTTCTGAATACGGATGTGCTTTCCATCCAAGGCTCCCAGACAGCGAGGAAGATTCCATCTGACTTCAAAGTCACCTGCAACCTCAAGTCATGACAGCCTTCATTGGTTGTGGGGAGGGAGATGACTTCTGCAGCATACTCATCCATAGCTATCGCTCTGGCTACGTCAGGGACAAACTTCTGGATGGTTTCCTTGCCCACTCGGAAGTTGTAACCCAGCTCGGCATAGGTGGCCCAGTGGCGAGATGGCGCAGGAAGACGCACAACTTGAGACCAGGGGGAGTGGCCTTCCTGAAGTGGGTGTCCTTCTTCTGCAGATGGAGTGTAAGCCTGATCAACAGCTCATCAAACATCTCTGGGGACAACCTGGTGTAGTTCTTGAACTTCCTCTTATCATTCTCCCTCAGCTCATTCATGAGGGTATGGTACTGTCCCACGTTCGGCCCTCAGCTGAGGGTGGAGCATGAGTCTAACCACCACTTGTGCTTCCTTTTCTTCTTACGAGGCTCTTCCTTTTTCAGGATTGGCCACCATAAGTTGATAGGCAGTGGCCACCTCAACATCTCTCATGATCTTCCTGATGGAGCAGCATCATCACTCCAACATTATCAAAAGCCTCGGATATATCGAAATTGTAAATAATATTAGAGAATTTGTTCATACAGCAGCTGAGGAGGTTCTGAACCAGGTAGTCGATGGCCGATATTCATATAGTCGGCAAGTAGCGCAAAGTGGCGGCAACGTTTAAACCAATTTTGCGACCGTTTGGCACAAACTAATCACTAAGTGGCGCAAAGTAGCCGTCCATCGGCGCAAATGGCGCCAACATGGTGAAATTTGGAATCAAATAGCCGTGTAATGGCGCGAACTGGCGCACCATTTTGAAGCAAGGCAGGTGGCATTTGGCGCACGCCATATGACACCCAGTGTATTCCACTTGGCGACATACATTCCGAGCGAACATTAATTCGGCGTCACAGCGAGCCACTACGCGCCAATCACATAATCTTTGGCGCGAACTGACACCAACTGGCGCCGGCCCAGTGGACTCCTAGCATTAGCAGTGCATTTTTAAGACCAGTGCCTTTTGAAGACAGACTTTCATGTCTTTTTTTTTCTTCTGCTTCTTCATCTTCTTCTATTACGGTGATGTACTTGTATCTTCAGTCTGTTTGCTTTGATGTACAATTGTAAAGCGCCTTGAGCATTTAATCAAAGTGGAGAACGGCGCTAAAGAAATTGTATGTATGTATTATTATTGTTTTGGTTATCTCAGCAATTTCAAAACCAATTTTCACCAAATAAACTTGGAATCCCTCTTAGAATTATACGCTCTTTCATATTTCATGCGAGGTTTTCTCAATATCTGCCCCCTCCCCTCAAGAAAAGAAAAATCATCATCAAAAAACGTTTGAAACCTGGAGCCTCATCTCAGCCGAAATTGTACCATCCCTTTAAGGGTACCGTCAGCTGTCGGAGTTTAAAAATCATGCTACAAATCGAGAGTACATGCATTAACAAAAGCATGCATCAATTTGACGTGTCGATCCTTCTTTTCCCTGCTCGAGGTCCGTTGACTTGTGCGTCTTTCTTCGCACATTATGCTATGCTTGTGTAATCACCTTCTTAATCAGGGCCGGCGGAACCGGGGGGGGGGGGGGGGGGCGCAGGGGGGCTCAGCCCCACTTTTTGTGCACCATACAAAGGATTGCATGAGGTGTCATCACTTTGCCCCCCCCCCCCCACCCCCAACTTTTTTTTTAAACCGGGAAGTAAGTGGCACTAAAAAGAAAAAGATAGAGATCTTGAAGTGTGAGTGTGGGAAGGTTATGTTTTTGCGCTGAAGACCCCCCCCCCCCCCCTTTTTTTTTTTTTTTTTTTCGCTTGTTAGCTCATGAAACCCGGAAGCCCCCCTACTTTTGAAAACGCTCCGCCGGCCCTGTTAATCTGCACACCGCCGAAGTACTGAACACGAAAACAACTTAACATTTATACATCAATAGCATCAGTGTCACCACCAAGGTTATCTCTGTCATTGCCGATATTATTGTCATTGCAGTAAACTCTTGGTGTCCCGATTGATCTTAAGACTTTTTTACATTGTATTATGGCGTCATAAAATGATTTATATATAGGCAGTTTTATTTTGTCTCCCCTGCCAGTCAGTCAGATTTAGTAAGTTTTTTGTTTGTTTGTTTGTTTGTTCCGGTTTCAGTCGGCAGTATAATGGCTATGTATGAAACTGGGCTTTCTTGGCTGTAAATTGCTGATGGACAGTATGAAATGGTTTAGCTTGTGAGTCGCTCCGAAATGTTTTGTTTTTTCATTGTTTCTTCCAGTTTTTAACAACATAAGCATAAATTATACATGTAGATATATATGAAGAAACAGAGTTTTTAAGGATCACCCTTTAAATTGTAATATTTTGAATTTTGATGGGATTTTAGCCTGTGGTATCATTTGTTTGTCAAATATTGTTTGTCAAATATCGTATATATATATATATATATATATATATATATATATATATATATATGATTGAATTCCGTGGCATGGAAGGAAATTCGAATAACGAATCATACAAAAAGTGTGTGTAGATATGAAGGAACAGTCAACTTGTGTAGACATGTATTGTCCTGTAGAATAATCAGGCAATATTTCAGTTTGTCCTCAAGTGTTTGAATACACAACTACCTTAAAACGTTCATGGATCACCTGAAAATACGTGTTCAAGAGGATTAGACAGATGAACCCTTAAAGGGACTGTACAGTACTGGTTGAGGTGGGGATTCATGATTTGATCATTCCTAAGTGAGATATGAGAAAGCTCTTATGAAATATGAAAGAACATGTAATTCTAAGAAGGATTCGACGCTTATTTGATGAAAACTGGTTTTCAAATGGCTGAGATATCCTGAAAAGTGATAATAATAAAAGGCGACTTGCCACGCCTTTTATTAGGATCTCTTTGTTTCACCTTGTTGTTGGATATCTAAGCCATTTCAAAACCGATTTCATCAATTAAACATTTGATACCCCTTAGAATTGCATGCTTTTTGACATCTCAAAGAGTGATTTCTGAATATCTCGCAAAACATTAAAAGCTAAATCCTCACGTCAACCAGAACTGTACACACCCTTTAACGTGTGTGACGGAGTTTGAACAAATTCAGTTTGATTCAAATTCAGTTCAATTGAGCTTTTATTCCCATCCAACAGAAAAGTCACAAAATAATGCAAAGTATACATTCAAAATCATACGTACTTTTAAGTAATGGAAATCATAGGGCTTACATACAATAATTTAAAAGATCGAATATAAACAATGCATACTTTACAGTGGTAAATGAGTAAACAAGTCGATGGAAAAAGTGTATACTGAAAAGCGAAGCTTGTAAAGAGTAGGTCACTCGAAAAACAAAATGCTATAAGCATGTTATATATCCAAATTTATCTATTCTTAAAGTGTCTTAAGACTGATCTATACAGTGTTCAGTGGCAGGTAACAAAAAGAAACATATCACATTCTTCATATTTATTCTAAAGTGTCAATAAACAACATACAAATTTGAAATCAAATAATGTTGCGGCACAGACACTAGTATTCGTTGAGCCATGTGTGTGAAAATAGGGCCCTATTCAGTGACAAGAAGAACCAATTGCACAAACAAACACACACAGTCGATCACAATCTAAGATTGAAGAAACACACGGACATTACAACATAATGAAGGTCAAAGAGAAGTGTGCAGGGGCAGAGAAACAAGGAAGAGGGATCTGTGAATCGAATCGAATGCACTCGACATTAGAAAGTTTTCAGATTCGAAATTGTTATGTTCTTCACGTAGTGTATATCAAAAATCACAGCATTTTATACTCATAGCTGTCGGTTCACATAATTAATTCCGTTTAACCATAAGATATGATATATAACAGTATCTAAAATATAAGATATAAAAATATAAATATGCAATATTGGTCGTAAATACGAAGCATGACTACATAACTATATATATAATTATATAGTAATCCCCATTGCTTAAACTTGGGTGTCTTGGATGATGTGTGCAAGGGAGCGAAGCGATGGGGGGGGGGGTGTTGGAGGGGGTATGCCTCTAACACAAGAGAGAGATGTCGGGTTTTCAGCATTGAGATTCAACGATCTGCCGCACACATCGATGGACTAGAAATGTCCATTGCAACGATTGGAGCGATATTGTATCACCCGGCACTAGCAGCAGCTTTTGTTTCATCTAAACGTTTGAGCGAGGGACAAAGATCCCCTACCCTCCTTCAAACATATAGGTGAACTTGTGAAAACTAGGCGCAGCTTCACAAAACAATATTCATGTATAGGTCTATATAGATTAGAGTATAATGCGTCTGTATATAAAATTCAAAAGTGCTATCTGCATGTCACCTGCATGCAGAGTGGCTACAGGATAGCCGCTAATGCCCCGTACTCAAACAATGCTCTGCGTCTGGCGTTGCATCGGCGTAAAAAGTGTAATTTTTTGAACCTATAAAAGACGGAACACTGGGGCTGCACTTTCAAAATAAATAGACAAGTAGATTATATCATGGTAGAGTTTCGTATCGAATTTAAACAAAATCTGTCAAGAAATGTAGCCTATAGAGCGCACACAAACCATCCATCAACAATATGACCTTTGACCCTATAAAAGACGGAACACCGGGGGCGACACATCCAAAATCTTTCGACTTGTAGCTCATAAATGGTAGACCATCATATCAAATTTGAACAAAATCCGTTGAGAAATGTAGCCTACATAGCGCACATGACCATCCACCAACAATATGACCTTTGACCCTATAAAAGACGGAACACTGGGGGCAGCACATCCAAAATCTATAAGGCTTGTAAATTACATCATGATAAACCTTCATAGCAAATTTGAACAAAATCCGTTAACAACTGTAGCCTATAGAGCGCACACAAATCATCCATCAACAATATGACCTTTGACCCTATAAAAGACGGAACATCCACAATTTTTCGACTTGTAGCTCATATCATGGTAGACACTCATACCAAATTTGAACAAAATCCGTTGGGAATGTAGCCTATAGAGCGCACACCAACTACTGAGTATGCACAAAAATATGACACATTTTTCCCTATAAAAGACGGAACACTAGGGGCGGCACATCCAAAATCTATAGGCTTGTAGATTATATCATGGTAGACCTTCATACCAAATTTGAACAAAATTCGTCAAGAAATGTAGCCTAGAGAGCGCACACAAACCATGCACCAACAACATGACGTTTGACCCTACAAAACACGGAACACTGGGAGCAGCACATCCAAAATCTACAGGCTTGTAAGTTACATCATGATAAACCTCCATACCAAATTTGAGCAAAATCCGTTAAGTAGCCGATAGAGCGCACACAAACTATGCACAAAAATAAGGCATTTTACCCTATAAAAGACGGAACACTGGGGGCAGCATCACCCAAAGTTATGGGTGTGGAGAATATTACCAATAATTATGCACCCCTACACAAAATTTTAAAGAAATCCGTCAGCGCTGTCCGTCAAGGTCTGTGGCCGCTAGAGTGCACACAAGAATGTGACGCGGCGTTGGCTGCGGCGTTGGCGGCGGCGGCGGCGGCGGCGGCGTAAACTTTGCTGAATCCAAAGTATCCTCCGGCATACATGCCGGGGGATACAATAATAATTAGGAAAAAAACAACAACTAAGTACACATTTCAATTTTTAATTCAATTTCAATTCATTCTCATATTTCTCAATGGTAAATATATCACAAAGTAGAGTGTATACATGCTATCCACCTTTGATACACAATATAATATGTTATCGATTATCGTAAGCATTTATAGAACATGGTGGTTAAATTGTATTCAGGCTATAGATTTTGAAACGAGCTGATGTACACTTTTGATGAAATATTTGCCAATTTGTCCATCAAAACAGAGGAGAAGTTTGTTTGGTTTTTATTTCTGCATATGCTTTCTCCAAGTAGAATAAAAACAAAACAAAACAAAGTGATACGGAGTATGCCCCCCCCCCCCCAAAAAAAAAAAAGGAGAGTAAGACAGACAAATTATTACAGGTATTGTCAATTCCGTAACAGTATAATTACTAATAACATAATTACAAAACTAAACAAAACAAAAGATCACTTTTCCCTATTTTTTTTTTTGCACAAGCTGTAAGCGATATGTTCATAGTGACTCTTGTGTACTAGATGTCTGCTTTTTTGTTTTTGTTATTTTTTTTGTAGGTAATTATCCATGCCATCAAATGGGTCTTTTTCTTTACCTTCTTTTAAATTTGAAGCCATCTTATAATATTCGTGTTTCGTTGAAAGTTTGGTAAACACACCCCCAAATTTCTAACATACCCCTTCCCCTCAATCACACCATTCTCCTCCAACACACCCCTTCTCCTACCACATCAGTTCCCCTCCAACACCCCTCTCATCTAACACAGTACAAAAGCCTACTATACATCCTCTCTCTCCTCTAGCATATTATCACTTCCCCTTCAACCACACCCCTCCGACACACCCTTGTACAACACCTCTTCCCTCCAACCCAGCCCTTCTCCTCCAACCCAACCACTTCCCCTCCAAACGACTCCCCCTGTTGCCTGTTGGTGCATGCCTGGAACACGCAGAGGTTTCATAAAACAGCACATTCATTCTGTTCGTCTGGTGACGGGTACACGAAAAACGCTTCAAGGAGCCTTCCTACGGGTACTTTCCGGGATTCCATACAACCTGCGCATGAATACATGAATTATCTTCACTTTAGTTATTGGCTAAAATAAAACACTTGAGAGGAAACTCGGGAGATATGGGATGCAATCGTCTCCAGCTCCATGAGCTAAGGTTTTAATTCAATCATTTAAGTTTTCTTTTCAATTAAAAAATGAAATACACAACAAAAACGGTATAATGGAACTAAGCTGATAACTTTATCTGAGAAATCAAATTGTCAGTCTGGAGCATGTTCTGACTTGACACCGTCAAAAACTGTGCTTAGGCTGGCAACATTATTCAATGTGTCATCCATGAAACGTCCTTGGCATTCCGCTATTCATTAATTAATTCATTTATTTTTTTCTATTTACAATTGTATTTCATTTTCAACAACAACAAAAAATACGATGCAACAATACTACAGTCCAACCTGTCTATAGTGGCTACCCATGGGAGATGACAAGAGTAAACGCCATAGACAGGTGGCCGCTGAGGCAGGGTTGACTATACTGTAGTTATACACTGTTACACGAAATCAATGCAGCTCTATTTCATAATTTTAGATAAAAAAGCATTGTTTGCGGAAATGCAATACTGAACTGTGACTACTGTGTCAAAGAAAAGATGTTTGAAAATGGAGAGAACTGCTTAAAAGCTTGACTGGCAATTTGGCAATCTCCTCATGAACAATAACCAGCAAAGAATCTGTAGTTATCAAAGAGAAAGCATCGTCGGTTCTTGTCAAGGATAGGGGTGTATGTATAATTATATATATGTATTATATATATATATATATATATATATGTAAATTATATTTGTATATAATACATACATACGCCCCTACCCTATATATATATTAATTCAGTACAAACAAATAAAACGAACAATAATTCGGGGCTTGTAAAAGACAAATATTTACCAAGTTTTCGAACCAATCTTACCGATACTCTGCTCCTTTCAGTTCCGTCAGCCATGACAGCAGTGTTGAAGTAGTCGCTGTGCTTGTCGTCTGGAAGAGGCTATACACATCGATAAAGAGATGCACTGAAATGTATGTTCTGTGGCTTGCCTTAAACTTCACTTGCATATTATACTTCTTCTTTTTTGCGGGGGAGGGTTGAAGAGTCGATAGAATAGAATGCATTAAAAAGGACATGTTCACCTTCATATACATTTGGCTTGAGTGAATGAATCAGTATTAGTATAACACATCAGTGAAAGTTTGAGTAAAATCGGACAATCTATTCAATAGTTCTGATTTTGTGAGATAAGGAAATTTCAATGCTGTCATCGTTCGATGAAGAGACTATACGATACTACAATTTGTGATCTCAAATGCGGAGAACTCTCATGTGATGAGAATTCTTCAAAATTTCCTTCTTTCTTCAAGTACAAATTTCCTCGAGTTGTTATAACTGACGCACGGTAGGGGCAATATTATTCCCCTGTCTGATGAAAGAGGCAAGTCACGTGCCCTTTTAATCATATGATAAAAGTAAAAATACGTTGAATTTTCTTGTATTTTCTTTATATTGTTGTTGTTGTCTTTCATTTCCGTCTTCAAATAAAAAACAAAATACACATGTTGCATATACATTGCATATACATACAGTATGAAGAAACGGGGGATTGCCCGTTCAGCCATATCTGCAAAATATGGCTGTTCTCCCACAGAGTTCCGTATTCACAATACAAGAATAATACACTGTATACATGCACAAAACATTAAAAAAATCGCTCATGAAAATTATTTACAGGACTGGTAGAGTGAGACCCAACAATAATAACAGATAAGTAAAGAAAAGCAGAGCAATGAAGTGAAAAGAAGAGTAAAAATACGAACCTAAAAAAAGAAGCATGACTCATATACCATGTATATCCCCCCCCCCAAAAAAAAAAAAAAAAAAAAAAATGGCTGCTTGGACGTTTGATATTCATTGTGTTTGATTTTTTTTTTTTTGCTTCAATGCTCTTTCTAAATAATTAGATGTACAGGTATGTTGGGTGTTAAGCAATTTGCTACATGAGATTTTTTGCAATTATATCTATGATCACATTAGAATTAACATTGTAACAAAAATATGTAACAGATGAATGTATACATATGACACACAAATACACTAAAAACAAAACCAATTATATTATGCAAAATTGTATTTCGTGGCATGCACAGCACAGCACAGCACATCATAGCACATCACTCACCTCAGCACAGTATTATAGTAAAGAATGCCTGTTGAAAACAATTAATAAACGATAACTATTTTGAACTTTCCCCTTTATTCTTTTTGACCTCACAAATTACTACGATAATGTGGACTTGATTACTGATTTTATAATGTAGACACGTCCGTTATACAGTTACGTAAATCGAGTTGAAGTATCGAATTTTACCCCGAGGCCTCGGGCCATGTCAAACTGTTGCTTATGATCAGATTCAAATTCTGATTTGAACAAAGTGAATAATTCAGAAATCTTCTAGAAACATTATCAGACTTACAATTTGGGGAAAAATGCAATATCTTATGAAACATCATACTCATAATATTTTCTACAGCGGTATTCAAGAGATTCCCAACCCCAAATACCGCGGATATGTTGAGCAGAAACAGCAAAATATGGATTTACTCTAATAGTCATACGGCCCGCTCTATTCTGTAGCTTTTGAAGGGATGACAGAGAACCTTGTGGAGCGGAATGCCAGATAACGTTTCCGTGGTCAATATGTGGCAGAATGACGGATTTGTATATCAAATTCTAACATGATTCATCTACGACATGTCTTACTCTTCCAAGAAAATCCATTAATTTGCTGATTTCTGGCACATTTTATCTACATGAATATTCATTTTCAACTCAGCGTCGATATAGATTCCAAGATATTTTGTCTTTTCAACATTTCGAATATGGGTATCTTTTATTTTTACATCAATAGTGTATTTACACCTTGAGAGCATATATCTCGTACCAAAAAGCATACTGACGGTCTTTGAATAATTGACGAATGATTTGTTCTGCGACAGCCATTGATGCAAAACTTGCATTTCTTTGTTTAAAATGGACTCCAAACCTTAACATCTTTACTAGAGTAGTAAATAACTGTGTCATTCGCATAAAGATGAACACGACATGACAGGTCATTAATGAAAACAAAAACCAGTATAGGGCCAAGAAGAGAGCCCCGAGGCACGACATTGGTTAAATACATTTCATGAGACAATGAATTGTTGACCTAAGTCACTATCCTCCTGCCCGTCAGATAACTCTTGAAATGCGTGTCCATTTATGCCAATACTCGACAACTCGTCGAGCATTACTTTGTGATCGACAGTGTCAAACGCTTTCCGTAGGTTGCCGAATATTGCTCCGGCGTATTCACCTTCATCCATGGCCAAAAGCCATTTATCAGTTACCTTTACACGGACAGTCACAGTGGAATGATTTACCCTGAATCCAGATGGAACCCGTGTTAAGACTTTGTTCACGTTAAGATGGTGTGATAATTGCAACAAAACTATGCGCTTGGGTATTTTCGAGATACAAGGCAGCAGGGAAATTGGCCTGTAATTGTCAGGTTCGACATATCTCATTTTTATACATCGGATTTATCTAGGCTATTTTCCACGACTCTGGAACAGTGTATTAGTGATAGAAAGGAATGGGACTTTCGTCTCGTGGAGGTTTTAAGAGAGTATTCACTCCATGTTCAAGTTGACTAATGAGAGAACTATATCAAACAGAACTCTCACTAAAACCAGACCAAAGTTTAAAAAAAAAAAAAATGACCTTTCAAATTGTCACATGTCCATGGCTACAGTCACTGGTACCGGACAGGATGTATGTGCATCCGATAAGTACATAGGGGAAGGCGGGGTATGTTGAGCCAATTTTTGCTTTTTTTCTTGTTATATAACAGAAATGACTGATTTTCTTGCAGAAATCAATATCTTGTCATCTCATTTCATCCTTTGAAAACAATTTGTACGTGTTTTGTTTTGTTTTTTACTTGCTATCCCCACACAGAAGGTCAGTATGACCTTTGAAAAGACAGAGGTCATATGGCTCAACTTGCCCCGCCTATGGGGTAAGTTGATCCAACATGTGGGGTATAAGTTGTGTAGACTGGGGTAAGTTGAGCATTGTTCGAGATAAAGATGAATCAAGTACAACAACATTATTTTGCTTGAAATTATTGTTAATGTCTTTAAGTCCAACAACAACCCCCCCCCAAAAAAAAAATAAGAAAAAAAAATAGTACATTTTGTTCATGGTTAAACATAACAGTACATGTAATTATCACTATAGGAAACAAATTGAGTCACTTTCATAGTATTATAGATTAACAAAACGAAGATTGTCACTTTGGTACGAAAGTAAGTTCCATCCATCTGTCATAGTTTCATGCCTGATTAAGCAAATCATGTCCCAAATAGTGCTGACCATTAGCTGAAGCATGCAAACATCATATATCGTTAATGTTGCAGCCACAGCAGTGAATCAAATATTTCAAACATTTTCGGAACTTGGATTTCCTATTTCAATAAGACCACTGAAGCAAGAAACATAAGAAAAGTACAAAAATATTGTTTTGTCTGGAGAAAAACAAGCTGTTAAAGTTACTACGAAATTGAGGAAATTATTACTTTGTATCCCTGTACAGAGTTACCAAAAAAAAAAATGATTCTTAGAAAAATCAAAATTGGCAAATATGGTAAGGAAAATTAATTCAAACCAGCAGCCAGTTTCAAGTAACATGTTTGTGTGTATAGTTTGACAGTGGACTCTCGTCATGACCGGGATAATGTCAAACTCCTCAGATCCAGTAAAAATATTGTTGTATATGGAGAATGAAAAAAACGGTGAAATAGGACGGAAAATCTAAATGTTTGAACCAAATCTAAACAGGCCCGGCGATACGGTGCAATGAAAAAGGGGCGCAAGAAGCTTTTGAATTCGTAACAGTCATCGAAGCACTCTGCTAATGATACGAATAGGCCCGAATCTGCCCAGAATGCCCCGAATGCCTCCCGAATCCAACCGAATTCCATCCGAATACATCCCGAATGTGGCCTGAATAAAATTTGTCGGGGCCACATTCGTGAGTATTTGGGAGGGTACTAGGCTGGTTTTGAACATTTCAAAACGATCCGAATCTCTCCACGAATGTTTCAGAATCCCTCCCGAATTTTCGCCCATTCGGGGAAGGAGAACAGAATGCTCCCGAATCCACCCGAATACGCGTATTCGGGGGGATTCGCAGCTGATTCGGTTCCGATGTAACCGAGGCTTAAGCCAGCTATTATTTGTATTTTATTTATTTATTTCCAGTTTTATTTAGTCAGGGTGGCCTCGCCAGTTACAAAACTGCTTTCAATGAGGGCCCTGATGAAAGGTAAAAACATACAAAATACAATACATGACATTTAAAACAGAGTTTACAGATAAAACTGCAATTCACAAAACATTGATTCAAAACATCATTACACATTGATAACAATAAAATTAGAATGTCTTTCTACATAATCAATAATACATCATTAAAATAAACGTTATATAACACATAAAATTATAAAATTATTATGAATTCATTTCCACAAGCAAAGTAAAATAGTATGCACCTTAAAAGACAATGCACAATAAATAAACTGCTATTATCTGATTTCTTATTCCCAAAATTACTCCAATCATCATACAAATCATATTAGCTGTAAATATGTACGAAGAAAAAGAAGAAAAAAGAAGAAATAGAAAAGGAGAAGAAGAAGGAGAAAGAGGAAAGGCAGAAGAAGAAAAGAATGAGATAAGGGAAGGCGCTCATAATAAAGTACAAGCAAACGGTCTAACAAACAAATGTTGACCAACAAATTCTGCCATAAAATTTAGAAACAAAACACATAGATTAGTGTACAACTGATTATGTAGGCCTTCTTTACAAATCAGGGATAGGCTCATTGATGCTCGGAATGCACTGAGTGAATTTGATTGTCTTGGCTCAGGTCTGAGATTATTCCATTCTTTAGTCCCCAAGTACTGGAAAGTGCGTTTACCACTATTATTCAAAATGTGTCAACCACCTACAGATAGAGATGCATTTGACTTTGACCTGGTACCTATTGTGTGTGAGGGCTTTACAAAGCGTTGTGACAAATATTGAGGGGCGATGTTATTAACGCACTTAATTATAAACCTCACACATTCTATGAACATGTCTCCTTTCTTCAAGGTTCTGCCACTTTAGATACCTGAACATATCAACAATATGTGTTCTAGGGTGAGCACCCATTATCATGCTCGCCATTCTATTATGCAACAAATCCAATTTTCTCAATAGAGCCAACGAGCAATTTGACCACACAAGATCGCAATAATCGAACTGGGGCATTATCAGTGCATTGCACAATACTCCAAACACTTCATTCGCCAACACATTTTTTTGTCTGTTCTTCTCAAGAAACTAATCTTCCTAGATGTCTGTTTTGCTGTATAACTTATATGTCTTTCATGATTATGTTAAATGTTCATCTAGCTGCACACCCAAATATACATGAGCTGTGTTACCCTTTCAATCTCTATATCAACTGAAAGTTTCATATTATGAATTTTTTGCGTACGTTGCCTTGATCCAAAAAGCATATACTTTGTTTTACCGACATTCCCACTCGTCACTGCAATGACATTCATTTAAATAACCCGAAGCTTCTTTTCGCCCATAGATCTATTCGACACCACGGATCGGATAATTATGTGGAATTCTCTGCCCGAACAAATTAAAGCATGTACATCACTTTTTCTTTTATATCAAACATGAAAAGCACATTATATCAAATTATGTGGATTAGCTGATATCTGACGATTGTAGCAAAAAAAAAAAAAAGTTTGATTCTAATGTTTGATACCTCCCCCCCCCCCCTAGTCTCCTTACACCAAACTATTCAATAAACATATTTAAGTTTTGCTATTTTAAAAGGCGCCTCGTACCGCCATGGCCATAACCGCCTGCTGGGCTCATTCACTTGCACCAGCACTAACCTCACCTCACCTCATTCTCTGTATATAATAGTGTCTGGAAATTTTTTTTTGTCGCAATGTGATGCCAGAATGACTTTGCTTTTTTTTTTCTCGCAAAGTAAACATGATGTATGTTTTGCCCATTTTCTCCCCCCCCCCCCCTCTCTTTTAAGGCTGTTGTATCTTCAAGCTATACTGCTTATTTGACGACAGTCTTCTGCATTCACACTCCCAATACATGCGCCATAATTCAGTAAGATCATTTGATTCACTATATCCCGAGTGGTTCCCAATTGACGTGTTCTCTTATTATTTTCTTCAATCTGTACACGTATATCTCAATTATGTTCGGATGTACACACTGCATGTTTTATTGTCTTGAAAATAAAAAGAAATGACATTATTTCATTTGTAATATATATTCAATGCAGAAAATTCCAAATAAATTAATTTGAACTGAATTGAATTGAATGGAAATGAATTGAATTCCTGCAAGAATGTTTTCTTTCAGGTTCTGGTGCTGACGAGGAGGAGTCATTACGTTCTATTTGTAGTCCTAGGGAAAATAATCACAAGGTGTGAGGTCTACTGATCTCGATGGTTTCTCAGTGTCATGGTTGAGGGCATCAACTCCGTCGGATAGGACATAAAATGGAGGTCCCGTGTATGAGAGAGTCACAACTCATGCACGTAAAAGATCCCGCTTCATTCATTCATCGCAAAGAGCAGGGTGTTAACTCGGTGAAGTGGTCCCACCTCACATCCAACTGGACCCCATGGAAGACTAACTTCGTGTAGCTGAATATGGGCTATCCAGCCATCTTCTCAGATGGAAATGAACAAACAAAGAAACAAACGATTAGCTGGTGCACAGTCCTAAACCCACCAGAGTCTTCTGAATGTTCCATGAGCCTGTCGCTCATACAAGTGTTCCTCCGGCTGGGGTATCACGCCTTCACCGAGTGTGAACGTACATGTTAACATTCATCCTCTTTTCGAAGATAAAAGGGTCCAATAACCTGGCCACTCCTATTAAGGCCAGCCCATTTATTATAGTCTACTTTTCGGTTCAATTTCAAGACGTGGTCTGTCGCTGCAAGCTATATATGTTGAAAGGAAAGGTGTCTAATATTAAGGTTATGGACCATTAAAGGTAAAAGGAAACCCTAAACACAAAGCTGCTGTTTCAGTGAGACATTCAAATTTCCTTCATGATAACAACAAAACCAAACACGGTTTACTCACAAGTTTCTTATTGGACGCCTGATGTCGCCTGACCGCATTCACCTTTCTGCTGTGAATGAAAGAAGTCGTCTGGATGTTCACCAGCTGACCTGCGAGTTTAGCCGAATCTTGTCTGTGCAATGGACTACAAAAGTGAAATATAAAGAACTAGAGATTGTAATTTGTCATCACTGACAAATTAAGGTGATCCGATTTTTTCCATCAATGATTCGAGTCCTGATCGCAATAGGCATGACCATACAAGTTTCACCTGTGGTTAGAGAAATTTGCCGTGTGATGTTTGCATTCTCATTTAGCAAAGGGAGTAATATCTGCCATGTTTGGTACCAAATTCTGTATACACTATAACGAAGAAACAGCAACAAGTACATATGACCTTTGACCCACCTTTGCACTCCCAAGATTTCATCTGATGAAATAGTGATTATTTTGTGAAATGATTCTCGCGACATCGTCTATACGTGTGAAAAATATGGGAAAGATAGGACAGGTATTCACCAAGATACAAGATGAAACATTTATGACCTCATGTGACCCTAATTTACATACCCAAGATATTGTCCGATCTAGTAGTTGTTATTTTATGAAATAATGTACGTGACATGAACTAAACATGTGCAAAATATGGGGGTGATAGGGGCTGTTTTTCTTGAGTTATTGCAAAGAAAGTTGCAGAAAAAAAATATCTCAATACATAGAAGATAAGCTTTAATTTCAACCGAGTTTTTTATGGTGATCCCGACATCGTATGAAAAAATGAAGGGCAATTTGACGATAGCGCAAAGTCTCAGCTACAAGATATTAAAATCTGGGGGAAATTCACCGAAGGGTAAGTGAGCTAGTGCTCGATAAAGACAACCATGTCAATTTCCACATTAAAAAAAATTCCCTCCCATAGAGATAACACGTCATAACGAAGATACAAAAAGAAGTACATATGACCTTTGACCTCAATTTGCACAGACAAGATGGCATCTGAGTAAAAAGTAGTTATTTTGTGAAATGATCCTTGTAACATGGTCTTTGCTCGTGCAAAAAATGGGAAAGATAGGACATGTATTCACTAAGATACATGATGAAACACTTATGACCTTTGGCCCTAATTTACATACCCAAGATGGTGTCCGATCAAGTAGTTGTTATTTTATGAAATAATTTACGTGACATGAACCAAACATGTGCAAAATATGGAAGTGATAGAGATCGTTTTTCTTGAGTTATTGCATAGAAAGTTGCAGAAAGAAAGAAATATCTCAATACATCGAAGATAAGCCTGAATTTCAACCAAAATTTTTGACGTGATACCGACATCGTATGAAAAAACGAAGGGCACACTTACGGTAGCGTAAAGTCTCAGCTACAACATATTAAAATCTGGGAGAAATTTACCGAAGGGTAAGTGAGCTAGTGCTCGATAAAGACAGTCATGTCAATTTTCATTTCCAGAAAAACTGCACTCCCATAGAGATAACACGTAAACTGGTCAAATTTGACAGGATTACTTTCAATCCATTTTTACGAGATGATACCGTTATCCAATCAAAATTTTGTAATTTAAGTTTGAAAGAATATTAAATAAGCTACAACATACTGAAATCTGGGTAAAAATTGACAAAGGACTAGTGAGATGCGCTCGAATGAACTTGATATTTGATGACGTCATTTTGAAAATTTACTTTTTTTACTTTATTAAGTAATTTGATATCTTTTAATCATTTTGTCAGCATTGTCACCCCATGAAATGACATGTACAACTCATCAGCTTTCCAAAAATGTAAAGAAAATTGGGGGTCACCGTCCATCCTGACGAGTAAAATTGGATTTAAAATTCGCAGTTTTTTGGCATAGTTGCACTGTATATCGCCATTGACGCGCGCGCGGAATTTCAACTTTGACGGGCCCGTATGACGTCATATTGAGTCGGATTGACTTGAAACTTGGTTGAAATATTCCTTGACATTTCAGACATCCGATCAAAGTGAAAAAACGGGAAATTTCTATTGCATATGAGCCGTGCGTGCGTATATGCGCGCGCGCGTACGCGTCCGTCCGATTTTTTCAATTTTTCAAAAAATGCTCCAAATGGTCTGAAACGTGTGCAAAAAAATTTTGAGCTCGATTGGAGCATACAAATATTTCAACGCGCACGTACGCGCACGTTTTAAGAAAAAATATGAATTTTGAGAACATGAGTAGAATGCGCCTAACTTGAAATATATGTGACGTAAATTTCATTGAAAAATTCTATTCCATTAATGAGATATGATTGACAATGTGTTTTCATGTAATGACGTCATAATGACGTCACGGTCGACTGATCACAATGATACATTAGATTTGTCGTCTTTGGGACATGATGCATACATGGTATGAGTTTGACATTGAAAAGCAGAGGACTTTCAGAGTTAACCTCTGCACAACTTTTGCGGAGAAATAAAGAACTAGAGATTGTAATTTGTCATCACTGACAAATTAAGGTGATCCGATTTTTTTTATCAATGATTCGAGTCCTGATACTGCAAAGTCTCAGCTACAACATATCAAAATCTGAGAGAAATTCACCGAAGCATAAGTAAGATAGTGCTCGATAAAGAGTCATGTCAATTTTCACATCTAAAAAATTCCCTCCCATAGAGATAACACGTCATAGCGAAGATAGAAAAAGAAGTACATATGACCTTTGACCCCACTTTGCACAGACAAGATGGCATCTGAGCAAAAAGTGGTTATTTTATGAAATGATCCCTGTAACATGGATTTCACGTGTGCAAAATATGGGAAAGATAGGTCATGTATTCACCAAGATACAGGATGAAACATTTATGACCTTTGACCCTAATTTACATACCCAAGATGGCGTCTGATCAAGTAGTTGTTATTTTATGAAATAATGTTCGTGACATGAACTAAACATGTGCAAAATATGGTGGTGATAGGGTATGTTTTTCTTGAGTTATTGCACATAAAGTTGCAAAAAGAAAGGAATATCTCAATACATCGAAGATAAACTTTAATTTCAACCAAGTTTTTTCACGTGATCCCGACAACGTATGAAAAAACAAAGGGCACACTCACGATAGCCCTACGTCTCAGCTACAACATATCGAAATCTTAGAGAAATTCACCAAAGCAAAAGTGAGCTAGTGCTCGATAAAGATAGTCATGTCAATTTTCATTTCCATAAAAATTGCACTCCCATAGAGATTACACGTAAACTAGTCAAATTTGACAAGGTTACCTTCAATCCATTTTTTCGAGGTGATGTCGTCATCTAATGAAAATTGTGTATTTAAATTTATGAAAGAGCATTTCATAAGCTACAACATATTGAAATTTGGGTGAAAATTGGCGAAGGATAAGTGAGATACGCTCGAGTGAACTTGAAATTTGATGACGTCATTTTGAAAATTTACTTTTTTTACTTTATTAAGAAATTTGATATCTTTTAATCATTTTTTCAGCATCGCCAACCCATGAAATGACATATACAACTCATCAGCTTTCAGAATATGTAAAGGAAATGGGGGGTCACCGTCCATCCTGACGAGTAAAATCGGATTTAAGATTTGCGGTTTTTTGGCATAGTTGCACTGTCTATCGCCATTGACGCGCGCGCGGAATTTCAACTTTGACGGGCCCGTATGACGTCATATTGTGTCGGATTGACTTGAAACTTGGTAGAAATATTCCTTCACATTTCAGACATCTGATCACAGTGAAAAAAATGGGAAATTTCTATTGCATATGAGCTGTGCGTGCGTATATGCGCGCGCGCGTACGCGTCCGTCCGATTTTTTCATTTTTTCAAAAAATGCTCTAAATGGTCTGAAACGTGTGCAAAAAGAATTTGGGCTTGATTGGAGCATACAAATATTTCAACGCGCGCGTACGCGCACGTTTTAAGAGAAAATATGAATTTTGACAATATGAATAGAATTCGCTTGACTTGAAATATATGTGACGTAAATTTCATTTAAAAATTCCATTCCATTAATGAGATATGATTGAGAATGTGTTTTCATATAATGACGTCATAGTGACGTCACGGTCAACTGATCACAATGATTTTACTTGATCTGTCGTCTTTG
This sequence comes from Diadema setosum, assembly GCF_964275005.1. Taxonomy (NCBI): domain Eukaryota; kingdom Metazoa; phylum Echinodermata; class Echinoidea; order Diadematoida; family Diadematidae; genus Diadema; species Diadema setosum. Next base: position 4,971,862 of record NC_092689.1, on the reverse strand, counting down.
GGACACGATACATACATGGTATAAGTTTGAACTTGATAGGCATAGCACTTTCTGAGCTAACCTCTGCACAACTTTTGAGGAGAAATAAAGAAAGAAACAAAGAAAGAAGAACTAGAGATTGTAATTTGTCATCACTGACAAATTAAGGTGATCCGATCTTTTTTTTAATCAATGATTCGAGTCCTGAGACTGCAAAGTCTCAGCTACAACATATTAAAATCTGAGAGAAATTCACCGAAGCATAAGTAAGATAGTGCTCGATAAAGAGAGTCATGTCAATTTTCACATCTAAAAAATTCGCTCCCATAGAGATAACACGTCATAGCAAAGATAGAAAAAGAAGTACATATGACCTTTGACCCCACTTTGCACAGACAAGATGGCATCTGAGCAAAAAGTGGTTATTTTATGAAATGATTCCTGTAACATAGTCTTTACGTGTGCAAAATATGGGAAAGATAGGACATGTATTCACCAAGATACAGGATGAAACATTTATGACCTTTGACCCTAATTTACATACCCAAGATGGCGTCTGATCAAGTAGTTGTAATTTTATGAAATAATTTTCGTGACATGAACTAAACATGTGCAAAATATGAAGGTGATAGGGGCTGTTTTTCTTGAGTTATTGCAAAAAAAATGCAAAAAGAAAGAAATATTGCAATACATCGAAGATAAACTTCAATTTCAACCAAGTTTTTTCACGTGATCCCGACAACGTATGAAAAAACAAAGGGCACACTTACGATAGCCCTACATCTCAGCTACACCATGATAAAATCTTAGAGAAATTCACCGAAGCATAAGTGAGCTAGTGCTCGATAAAGATAGTCATGTCAATTTTCATTTCCATAAAAATTGCACTCCCATAGAGATTACACGTAAACTGGTCAAATTTGACAAGGTTACCTTCAATCCATTTTTTCGAGGTAATGTCGTCATCAAATCAAAATTGTTTAAATACATTTATGAAAGAACATTAAATAAGCTACAACATATTGAAATTTGGGTGAAAATTGGCAAAGGATTAGTGAGATACGCTCGAGTAAACTTGAAATTTGATGACGTCATTTTGAAAATTTACTTTTTTTACTTTATTAAGAAATTTGTTATCTTTTACTCATTTTATCAGCATAGCCAGTCCATGAAATGACATGTACAACTCATCACCTTTCAGAATATGTAAAGAAAATGGGGGGTTACCGTCCATCCTGACGAGTAAAATCCGATTTAAAATTGGCGGTTTTTTGGCATAGTTGCACTGTGTATCCCCATTGACGCACGCGCGGAATTTTGAATTTGACGGGCCCGTATGACGTCATATTGAGTCGGATCGACTTGAAACTTGGTAGAAATATTCCTTGACATTTCGGACATCCGATCCGTGTGAAAAAATTGAAAATTTCTATTTCATATTAGCTGTGCGTGCGTATATGTGCGCGCGCGTACGCGTCCGTCCGATTTTTTCAATTTTTCAAAAAATGCTCCAAATGGTCTGAAACGTGTGCAAAAAAAATTTGAGCTGGATTTGAGCATACAAATATTTCAACGCGCGCGTACGCGCGCGTTTTGAAATAAAAATAAATTTTGAGGATATGATTAAAATGCGCTTGGCTTGAAATATATGTGACGTAAATTTCATTGAAATATACAATTCCATTAATGAGATATGCATGAAAATGTGTTTTCATATAATGACGTCATAGTGACGTCACGGTCGACTGATCACAATGATACATTAGATTTGTCGTCTTTGGGACATGATGCATACATGGTATAAGTTTGAACTTCATAGGCATAGCACTTTCTGAGTTAACCTCTGCACAAATTTTGGGGAGAAATAAAGAAAACTAGAGATTGTAATTTGTCATCACTGACAAATTAAGGTGATCCGATTTTTTTTTTAATCAATGATTCGAGTCCTGATCGCAATAGGCATGACCATACAAGTGTCATGTGTGTTTAGAGACATTGGCCTCGTGATGTTTGAATTCTCATTTAGCAAAGAGAGTCATATCTGCCATGTTTGGTACCGAATTCTGTATACACTATAACGAAGAAACAGCAACAAGTACATATGACCTTTGACCCATACCTTTGCACTCCCAAGATTGCATCTGATGAAATAGTGGTTATTTTGTGAAATGATTCTCGCAACATCGTCTATACGTGTGAAAAATATGGGAAAGATAGGACAGGTATTCACCAAGATACAAGACGAAACATTTATGACCTTTGACCCTAATTTACATACCCAAAATGTTGTCCGATCTAGTAGTTGTTATTTTATGAAATAATTCACGTGACATGAACTAAACATGTGCAAAATATGGGGGTGATAGGGCGTGTTTTTCTTGAGTTATTGCAAAGAAAGTTGCAGAAAGAAAGAAATATCTCAATACATAGAAGATAAGCTTTAATTTCAACCAAGTTTTTTATCGTGTTCCCGACATTGTATGAAAAAACCATGGGCAACTTAACGATAGCGCAAAGTCTCAGCTACAACATGTTAAAATCTGGGAGAAATTCACTTAGGGGTAAGTGAGCTAGTGCTCGATAAAGACAATCATGTCAATTTTCACATTAAAAAAAATTCCCTCCCATAGAGATAACACGTCATGACGAAGGTACAAAAAGAAGTACATATGACCTTTGACCTCAATTTGCACAGACAAGCTGGCATCTGAGTAAAAAGTAGTTATTTTGTAAAATGATCCTTGTAACATGGTCTTTGCGTGTGCAAAATATGGGAAAGATAGGACATGTATTCACTAAGATACAGTATGAAACACTTATGACCTTTGACCCTAATTTACATACCCAAGATGGTGTCCGATCAAGAAGTTGTTATTTTATGAAATAATTTACGTGACATGAACTACACATGTGCAAAATATGGAAGTGATAGAGGCCGTTTTTCTTGAGTTATTGCAAAGAAAGTTGCAGAAAGAAAGAAATATCTCAGTACATTGAAGATAAGCCTGAATTTCAACCAACATTTTTGACGTGATCCCGACATCGTATGAAAAAACTAAGGGCACACTGACGGTAGCGCAAAGCCTCAGCTACAACATATTAAAATCTGGGCGAAATTTACCAAAGGGTAAGTGAGCTAGTGCTCGATAAAGACCGTCAGGTCAGTTTTCATTTCCAGAAAAATTGCACTCCCATAGAGATAACACGTAAACTGGTCAAATTTGACAAGATTAATTTCAATCCATTTTTACGAGGTAATACCGATATCCAATCAAAATTTTGTAATTTTATGTTTGAAAGAAAATTAAATAAGCTACAACATACTGAAATCTGAGTGAAAATTGACAAATGACAAGTGAGATACGCTTGAATGAACTTGAAATTTGATGACGTCATTTTGAAAATTTACTTTTTTTACTTTATTAAGAAATTTGATATCTTTTAATCATTTTGTCAGCATTGCCACCCCTTGAAATGACATGTACAACTCATCAGCTTTCAAAATATGTAAAGAAAATGGGGGGTCACCGTCCATCCTGACGAGTAAAATCGGATTTAAAATTGGCAGTTTTTTGGCATAGTTGCACTGTATATCGCCGTTGACGCGCGCGCGGAATTTCAACTTTGACGGGCCCGTATGACGTCATATTGAGTCGGATTGACTTGAAACTTGGTATAAGTATTCCTTGACATTTCAGAATCCGATCACAGTGAAAAAACCTGAAATTTCAATTGCATATGAGCTGTGCGTGCGTATATGCGCGCGCGCGTACGCGTCCGTCCGATTTTTTCAATTTTTCAAAAAATGCTCCAAATGGTCTGAAACGTGTGCAAAAAAAATTTGAGCTCGATTGGAGCATACAAATATTTCAACGCGCGCGTACGCGCACGTTTTAAGAGAAAATATGAATTTCGAGAACATGAATAGAATGCGCATAACTTGAAATATATGTGACGTAAATTTCATTGAAAAACTTCATTCCATTAATGAGATATGATTGAGAATGTGTTTTCACATAATGACGTCATAGTGACGTCACGGTCGACTGATCACAATGATACATTAGATTTGCCGTCTTTGGGACATGATGCATACATGGTATAATTTTGAAATTGATAGGCAGCGGACTTTCTGAGCTCACCTCTGCACAACTTTTGCGGAGAAATAAAGAAACTAGAGATTGTAATTTGTCATTACTGACAAATTAAGGTGATCCGATTTTTTTTTAATCAATGATTCGAGTCCTGATCGCAATAGGCATGACCATACAAGTTTCGTCTGTGTTTAGAGACATTGGCCGTGTGATGTTTGGATTCTCATTTAGAAAAGGGAGTCATATCTGCCATCTTTGGTACCAAATTCTGTATACACTGAATAACGAAGATACAGCAACAAATACATATGACCCTTGACCCATCTTTACACTCCCAAGATGGCATCTGAGGAAAAAGTGGTTATTTTGTGAAATGATTCCTGCGACATCGTCTATATACGTGTGCAAAATATGGCAAAGATAGGACAGGTATTCACCAAGATACAAAATGCAACATTTGTGACCTTTGACCCTTATTTACATACCCAAGATATTGTCCAATCAAGTAGTTGTTATTGCATGAAATAATGTACGTGACATAAACTAAACATGTGCAAAATATGGGGGTGATAGGGTGTGTTTTTCTTGAGTTATTGCCAGAAAAGTTGCAGAAAGAAAGAAATATCTGAATACATCGAAGATAAGCTTTAATTTTAACCAAGATTTTTCACGTGATTCCAACATTGTATGAAAACAAAAAAGGGCACATAACGATAGCGCAAAGTCTCAGCTACAACATATTAAAATCTGGGAGAAATTCACCGAAGGGTAAGTGAGCTAGTCGTCGATAAAGACAATCATGTCAATTTTCATATCTAGAAAAATTCCCTCCCATAGAGATAACACGTAATAACGAAGATACAGGAAGAAGTACATATGACCTTTCACCCCACTTTGCACAGACAAGATGGCATCTGAGCAAAAAGTCGTTATTTTGTGAAATGATTCTTGTAACATGGTCTTTACGTGTGCAAAATATGGGAAAGATAGGACATGTATTTACTAAGATACAGGATGAAATATTTATGACCTTTGACCCTAATTTACATACCCAAGATGGTGTCCGATCAAGTAGTTGTTATTTCATGAAATAATGTACGTAACATGAACTAAACATGTGCAAAATATGGTGGTGATAGGGGCTGTCTTTCTTGAGTTATTGCAAAGAAAGTTGCAGAAAGAAAGAAATATTTCAATACATCGAAGATAAGCTTGAATTTCAACCAAGTTTTTGGACGTGATGCCGACGTCGTATGAAAAAACGAAGGGCACACTTACGATAGCCCAAAGTCTCAGCTACAACATATTAAAATTTGGAAGAAATTTACCGAAGCATAAGTGAGCTAGTGCTGGAGAAAGATAGTCATGTCAATTTCAATTTCCAGAAAAACTGCACTCCCATAGAGATAACACGTAAACTGGTCAAATTTGACAAGATTACTTTCAATCCATTTTTACGAGGTGATGCCGTCATCTAATCAAAATGCTGTTATTATATTAATGAAAGAGCATTTAATAAGCTACAACATACTGAAATTTGTGTGAAAATCGGCAAAGGATAAGTGAAATACGCTCGAGTGAACTTGAATTTTGATGACGTCATTTTGAAAATTTACTTTTTTTACTTTATTAAGATATTTGATATCTTTTAATCATTTTTTCAGCATCGCCAACCCATGAAATGACATGTACAACTCATCAGCTTTCAGAATATGTAAAGAAAATAGGGGGTCACCGTCCATCCTGACGAGTAAAATCGGATTCAAAATTGGCGGTTTTTTGGCATAGTTGCACTGTATATCGCCATTGACGCGCGCGCGGAATTTCAACTTTGACGGGCCCTTATGACGTCATATTGAGTCGGATTGACTTGAAACTTGGTAGAAATATTCCTTGACTTTTCAGGTATCCGATCGAAGTGAAAAAACGGGAAATTTCTATTGCATATGAGCTGTGCGTGCACATATGTGCGCGCGCGTACGCGTCCGTCCAATTTTTTCAATTTTTCAAAAAATGCTCTAAATGGTCTGAAACGTGTGCAAAAAAGTTTTGAGCTCGATTGGAGTATACAAATATTTCAACGCGCGCGTACGCGCACGTTTTAAGGGTAGAGATGGATTTTGAGAATATGAGTAGAATGCACATAACTTGAAATATATGTGACGTAAATTTCATTGAAAAATTGCATTCCAGTAATGAGATATGATAGAGAATGTGTTTTCATATAATGACGTCATAGTGACGTCACGGTCAACTGATCACAATGATGCATTAGATTTGTTGTCTTTAGGACATGATGCATACATGGTATAATTTTGAAATTGATAGGCAGGGGACTTTCTGAGCTAACCTCTGCACAACTTTTGGGGAGAAATAAAGAAACAAACAAAGAAGAAGAATAAAGAATCAGTACAGATACAGAAGGTGATCCGAGAGGATACTCGGATCACCTAAAAAAGAAAGAATCCGTACAGATACAGAAGGTGATCCGAGAGGATACTCGGATCACCTAATAAAGAATCAGTACAGATACAGAAGGTGATCCGAGAGGATACTCGGATCACCTAAATATAGAAGAAAGAATCCGTACAGATACAGAAGGTGATCCGAGAGGATACTCGGATCACCTAATACACATAACTGATTGCAGATTGAGCAGAGGCGTTGACAGATGAGAACGCTGTGGTGCCAGTGGATTCGAGCCTGCCAATCCCTTCAGTCTTAGACGAGACTTTTTTAGGTGATCCGAGTATCCTCTCGGATCACCTTCTGTATCTGTACCGATTCTTTCTTCTTTGTTTCTTTATTTCTCCTCAAAAGTTGTGCAGAGGTTAGCTCAGAAAGTCCTCTTCCTATCAATTTCAAAATCATACCATGTATGTATCATGTCACAAAGATGACAGATCTAATGTATCATAGTGATCAGTCGACCGTGACGTCACGATGACGTCATTATATGAAAACACATTTTCATTCATATCTCATTAATGGAATGGAAATTTTCAATGAAATTTACGTCACATATATTTCAAGTCAAGCGCATTCTACTCATATTATCAAAATTCATAGTTATTATTAAAACGTGCGCGTACGCGCGCGTTGAAATATTTGTATGCTCCAATCGAGCTCAAAATCTTTTCGCACACGTTTCAGACCATTTGGAGCATTTTTTGAAAAATTGAAAAAATCGGACGGACGCGTACGCGCGCGCACATATACGCACGCACAGCTCATATGCAATAGAGATTTCCCGTTTTTTCACATTTATCGGATGCCTGAAATGTCAAGGAATATTTCTACCAAGTTTTAAGTCAATCCGACTCAATATGACGTCATACGGGCCCGTCAAAGTTCAAATTCCGCGCGCGCGTCAATGGCGCTATACAGTGCAACTATGCCAAAAAACTGCCAATTTTACACCCGACTTTACTCGTCAGGATGGACGGTGACCCCCCATTTTCTTTACATATTCTGAAAGCTGATGAGTTTTACATGTCATTTCATGGGATGGCAATGCTGGCAAAATGATTAAAAGATATCAAATTTCTTGATAAATTAAAAAAAGTAAATTTTCAAAATGACGTCATCAAATTTCAAGTTCACTCGAGCGTATCTCACTTATCCTTTGCCAATTTTCACCCAGATTTCAGTATGTTGTAGCTTATTAAATGTTCTTTCACTTATGTCATAAAAACATTTTGACTGGAGGACGGCGTCACCTCGTAAAAATGGATTGAATGTAATCTTGTCAAATTTGACCAGTTTACGTGTTATCTCTATGGGAGTGCAGTTTTTCTGGAAATGAAAATTGACATGACTATCTTTATCGAGCATTAGCTCACTTATGCTTCGGTGAATTTCTCCCAGATTTTGATATGTTGTAGCTGAGACTTTGGGCTATCGTGAATGTGCCCTTCATTTTTTTCATACGGTGTCGGAATCACGTCCAAAAACTTGGTTGAAATTAAAGCTTATCTTCAATGTATTTTCATATTAATTTCCTTTTGCAACTTTCTTTGCAATAACTCAAGAAAAACAAGCCCTATCTACGTTTAGTCTGTGTATGTTTAGTTCATATTACGTACATCATTTCATAAAATAACAATTACTTGATCGGACACAATCTTCGGTATGTAAATTAGGGTCAAAGGCCATAAATGGTTCATCCTGTATCTAAGTGAATACATGTCTTATCTCTCCCATATTTTGCACACGCAAAGATCATGTTACAAGAATCATTTCACAAAATAACCACTCTTTGCTCAGATGCCATCTTGTCTGTGCAAAGTGGGGTCAAAAGGTCATATGTAATTCTTTCTGTTTCTTCGTTATGACGTGTTATCTCTATGGGAGGGAATTTTTCTAGACGTGAAAATTGACATGATTGTCTTTATCGAGCACTAGCTCACTTACCCTTCGGTGAATTTTTCTCAGATTTTAATATGATGTAACTGAGACTTTGCGCTATTGTTACGTGCCCTTTGTTTTTTTCATATGATGTCGGGATCATGTTAAAATACTTGGTTTAAATTAAAGCTTATCTTCTATGTATTGAGATATTTCTATGTTTCTGCAACTTTCTTTGCAATAACTCAAGAAAAACAGCCCCTATCACCCCCATATTTTGCACATGTTTAGTTCATGTCACGTACATTATTTCATAAAATAACAACTACTTGATCGGACAACATCTTGGGTATGTAAATTAGGGTCAAACGTCACAAATGTTTCATCCTGTATCTTGGTGAATACATGTCTTACCTTTTCCATATTTTGCACACGCAAAGACCATGTTACAAGAATCATTTCACAAAATAACCACTTTTTGCTCAGATGCCATCTAGGTTGTGCAAAGTGGGGTCAAAGGTCATATGTACTTGTTGCTGTATCTTCGTTATTCAGTGTATACAGATTTGGTTCCAAAGATGGCAGATTTATGACTCCCTTTTCTAAATGAGAATCCAAACATCACACGGCCAATGTCTCTGAACACAGATGAAACCTGCATGGCCATGCCTATTGCGATCAGGACTTGAATCATTGATTACAAAAAAAAAAAAAAAAAAAAAAAAAAAAAAATCGGATCACCTTCATTTGTCAGTGATGACAAATTACAATCTCTAGTTTTTTCTTTGGTCCTACTCGATCCAGGGGTCAAATGTACTGGGCCTCAGGGCACGGGTAATACTCGAACAAGTCATACCTTTTTATAAGTTGATATTATGTATTGATCATCATTACTAGAAGAAGCAGTACTGGTTGTAGTGCACATGGTTATTAAATTTTGTTTGACTGTTTGTCGATTTCTTTTTCACTGGTGAATGCCTTTGGAGGTCAGGGGAAGAATATCTATTGAAGTATCAAGTTTGTTTGTTTGTTTGTTGATGTTATTTTAACGTGGAGGGGGAAGTGCAAGAAGAAAAAAAGCACATTGATTTTGGTTGTTGCTTATTGAATTTTGTTCTCTTTTAAAACTTTTACCATAATAGGATGGGATTTCTTCATTCCCCCATCTCTCCTGTACCCTGTAGTTGTCACTCGTTAATGATGATAATTAGGTGATCCGAGTATCCTCTCGGATCACCTTCTGTATCTGTACTGATTCTTTATTCTTCTTTCTTTATTTCTTTATTTCTCCGCAAAAGTTGTGCAAGAGTTAGCTCAGAAAGTGCATTGCCTATCAATGTCAAACTTATACCATATATGTATCATGTCGCAAAGACGACAGCGCAAGTAAAATCATAGTGATCAGTCGACCGTGACGTCACTATGACGTCATTATATGAAAACACATTTTCATGCATATCTCATAAATGGAATAGAATTTTTTAATGTAAATTACGTCACATATATTTCAAGTCAAGCGGGTTCTACTCATTTTCTCAAAAATTCATATTTATCTTAAAACGCGCGCGTACGCGCGCGTTGAAATATTTGTATGCTCAAATCGAGCTCAAATTTTTTTTGCACACGTTTCAGATCATTTGGAGCATTTTTTGAAAAATTGAAAAAATTGGACGGACGCGTACGCGCGCGCACATATTCGCACGCACAGCTAGTATGCAATAGAAATTTTCAGTTTTTTTACACGGATGGGATGTCCAAAATGTCAAGGAATATTTCTACCAAGTTTCAAGTCGATGCGACTCAATATGACGTCATACGGGCCCGTCGAACTCAAAATTCCGCGCGTGCGTCAATGGGGATACACAGTGCAACTATGCCAAACAACCGCCAATTTTAAATCGGATTTTACTCGTCAGGATGGACGGTGACCCCCCATTTTCTTGACATATTCTGAAAGCTGATGAGTTGTACATGTTATTTCATGGGTTGGCTATGCTGACAAAATGATTAAAAGATATCAAATTTCTTAATAAAGTAAAAAAAGTAAATTTTCAAAATGACGTCATCAAATTTCAAGTTTACTCGAGCGTATCTCACTTATCCTTTGCCAATTTTCACCCAAATTTCAATATAATGTAGCTTATTTAATCATCTTTCAGTCATATAATTACAAAATTTTGATTGGATGACGGCATCACTTCGTAAAAATGGATTGAAAGTAACTTTGTCAAATTTGACCAGTTTACGTGTAATCTCTATGGGAGGGCAATTTTTATGGAAATGAAAATTGACATGACTATCTTCATCGAGCACTAGCTCACTTATGCTTCGGTGAATTTCTCCAAGATTTTAATATGTTGTAGCTGAGACTTTGGGCTATCGTAAGTGTGCCCTTCGTTTTTTCATACGATGTCGGGATCACGTCAAAAAACTTGCTTGAAATTAAAGCTTATCTTCGATGTATTGAAATATTTCTTTCTTTCTGCAACTTTCTGTGCAATAACTCAAGAAAAACATACCCCGTCACCACAAAATTTTGCACATGTTTAGTTCATGTCACGAACATTATTTCATAAAATAACAACTACTTGATCAGACGCCATCTTAGGTATGTAAATTAGGGTCAAAGGTCATAAATGTTACATTTTGTATCTTGGTAAACACATATTTTTTCTTTCCCATATTTTGCACACGTAAAGACCATGTTACAAGAATCATTTCACAAAATAACCACTAATTGCTCAGATGCCATCTTTGGTGTGCAAAGTGGGGTCAAATGTCATATTTGCTTCTTTCTCTATCTTCGCTATTACGTGTTATCTCTATGGGAGGGAATTTTTCTAGATGTGAAAATTGACATGACTATCTTTATCAAGCACTAGCTCACTTATGCTTGAGTGATTTTCTCCCAGATTTTAATATGATGTAGCTGAGACTTTGTGCTATCGTGAATGTGCCCTTTGTTTTTTCACACGATGTCGGTATCACGTCAAAATACTTGGTTGAAATTAAAGCTCATCAACGATGTATTTAAATATTTCTTTCTTTGTGCAACTTTCTTTGCAATAACTCAAGAAAAACATGCCCCATCACCACCATATTTTGCACATGTTTAGCTCATGTCACCTACATTATTTCATAAAATAACGACTTCTTGATCAGACGCCATCTTGGGTATGTAAATTAGGGTCAAAGGTCATAAATGTTTCATCCTGTATTTTGGTGAATGCCTTTACTATCTTTCCCATATTTTGCACACGTATGATCATATACCAGGTAGACGATGTCGTAAGAATCATGGTTTCCACTATTAATAAATAACCACTATTTCCTCAGATGCCATCTATAAAATGAGGTGGTATCTCTATAGGAGTACATTTTTTCTTAAAATGAAAAATGGCATGACTGTGTTTATACATTAAAGGGGATGGCTAGTAGCTGATCAGTGGAAATCAGTTGGATCAACTGTTGGGGGATGATTGCTCGAATTCTTGTGGGACTCAATTGAGAGTACATTATATATCTATTGTTGTTCTATTGTTGTGTAAAAATTATTAGCTCGACAACGGTCTCATATCAAGTAATGTGCAGTTTAATGCCCCGTCACTGTACAGGCTTGCTAACATGGAAACATTAAACTGCACATTACTAGAATATGAGACCATTCCAAAACAAGTAATTTTCACACAGCAATAGATATATAATGTGCTTAAATGAATCCCACAAGAATTGGGACAATCATTGCCCAGATGCCCAATGTTTCCCACTAATCAGTTGCTAGACATCTCCTTTAAATATATTGCATTAAAATACAAACAGTGTCATGGGCTAGACAATATTACAAGCATATCATAGGGAATATAATGATATGTGTGTGTGTGTGTGTGTGTGTGTGTGTGCATGTACACATGGAAATGTGTGAATAATTTGTTTGGTATATTACATGTGCAGTTATCATAGCTATATACGAAAAACTTTCAACCAAAATGCGCTTAATTCATTTTGACTACTTTCGAATTTGTTTTAAATTGCACATTATTTTTTTTCTTTTCTCACCAGGTTTATGCTACTGGCAGACGAGTTTTCTAATAAGTAGTAAAATTCACATTAAAGGGGTCATGTAGTTTTAGTCGAGACCTAATATCTGGTTTCTAACATTTGTGTGTGTGTGTGTGTGTGTGTGTGTGTGTGTTAATGAGAAACCTCGTATGAAATAAGAACGAGCATGTAATTCTATGAGAAATTCAGCATTTATTTGATGAAATTAGAAATGGCCGAGATATCCAAAAAATGGCGATCGTAATAAATTGTGAGGCCCACACTTTACGGCTACGATCCCTTTGTTTTACTTTGGTGTGTTTTTTTTTTTTTTTAGGTTTCAGTCATTCTAAACCCAATTTTTATTAAATAGAATTTGAATTCCTCTTAAAATAATATGCTCTGTGTGATATAATGTGTTTACTTAATTTCTCACAAAAAAAATAAAAGCCAAATTCTCATCTCCACCAATAACACTGTACCATTCCTTTAAAATAGAAATACACTAAACTCATATCAAAATACAAGCAGTATCATAAGCTAGACAATACAGTCAACCTCGGATACCTCGAACTCGGATAAGCCGAATATCACTTACCTCGGGTGCAAAATGAAAGTCCCGATTGTTCCTATGGAGTTTCCGTGTATTAAAATTTGCGTAGCTCGAAGAAAATAACTCGAAGTTCGGTTACCTCGAAGTGAAATCTAATGTCCCGATCTTAATTAACTTATTGTTTTTCCCAGCATGTTGCTCGAATCGAAATTGCAACATCACTCAGCATCTCCGATTAAGCGCGCGTGGACAGCGGAGACATGTCACAAATCTTTTCACACTCAACTGTAAATATTCTTAACAATCGCGCGCCCAAAGAAATACCCGGTAGGCCTACACAGCTGACAAGAAAAAACCCCAACACCTACCTACAACACACGTACACGATATGCACATAGCACTCATGCCAATGGAGTGCTTACGTTAACACTACGCTCTTTTCTTTAACCACTGTGTTCTGATTTTTGATCGTGATACCGAGTCGTCATACCGTGCGCGTAGATTTCTTAAAGACCTAATAAAATGGTTTAGGCATTTTTTTCTCAATGATGTAATAATATTAAATGTTAAATTCTAAGTAATTCTATGGTTGTGCGGGGTTTTTTACTGTTCTGAATTTTGTTCTATATTTGTTAACATAATGGATGCAATTTCCTCGGTTTTGGAAAACTTGCTATACTTTCACCGCATGCGGCGCACTATCACTTCTGAATTGTGATGACGTCTAAGAACGGAGCTTGGAGTCGTTCACGACCAGTCTAGCCGTAGCCAGCGAGCTGGCAAGGCTATGCTAGCGCAGCGCAGCGACAGCCGGCGCGCGGCCGGCGGCTGCACTGGCTAGCGCTGGCGGGGGAGCGAGCTAGCGAGCGCATAGCAGGTGCTGCGCTGCACTATTGTCATTGGCTAAGCCTTTAGACAAAAGAATATTTAATGAACTGTATCGGATTTAATACTGCCAATAATACAGGTTACAAGTGTGGTACGCTTGGATATCCATTATTTTCGGCAAACTCGTGAAATAGGCCCCACCACTGCGTGTACGGCGACTCGCCTGTTTCAGCCCCACCGTGTGGCGTTCATCTCGGTAGGTAAGCACGGCGGTGGGGCTGCCTTCCACAGTGAATACTCGTGAATGCGGCGAAAATGACTTCATAATATGGCCCTCGGCTCGACTAATTTAACGGCTAATTTAACCATAAATACAACCCTACCTATTTAACCCTAAACCCTAGGAGGACCTACCCTTGCTTGCTATAAACGCACGGGTACGGTGCACGCGTGACTGCGGTGGGGCCTATTTCACGATAGCCCCACCACCACTGCGTGTCTGTACTAATACTACGGCGACTCGCCTGCTTTATAGGCCTAGACCTACTCGTGAATCCAGCCCCACCGTGGCATTCATCGGTCACGGCGTTTGGGCTTCCTTCCACAGTATGATTTTTAGCATAAAACAAAAACTACTCGACCAAAATTGACGATCATTCTTGGTATCTTTTTTCTTAGAAAATGACGCATCTAAATTACTGATCATATTGCAGAAACTGACTATGGGAAACTGGTTAACGTGTTAGGCTTTTTTTTTCTTTTTTTTTTTTTTAGCCACGACCCACCCTGTAACAACATAATATATATCCCCCTAACCGTTAACGTTAGAGTGTAGCCTCTGTACTACTACCAAAGATTCTGCTATTACTACTTACTAGTCTACTAGACCTAGTGCCGTAGTGGTAATAGTACACTACTAGTAGTAGTACTAGTAGACTACTACTACTACTAGTAGACTATTATAACTACTAGTAGACTGCTACTTGATCTACCGTCTAGACTACTACTGGTACCCAGTGGTAGTTTAACTTGTAAGCGCCGGCCGACGGGCCAGGCCACGGCCGGGACGCTCCCGCTTGCTTGCTGCGGCCGGAGTAGCCGCTCACTTTGTGAGCGAGCTGGGCCTGTTCTTCTAATCTACTTACTAGACAGTTACAACTTACAATGTCAGTCATGTAGAATACAGTGTATCCTTTCTAACGTTAAACTATATGGGGGCATACCAGACATACCACTCTGTATTTCCCAGGCGATCGTTTCCGTGAGGTCTATTCTCGGGCTTGGTGCCATGTTCATACGCTCTTGCACTGGCAGCGGGGGAGATGCAGCTGGTTCATATCGGTAAGGTGCAGCCCCACGATAACGTTCTGGTTCATCGGCTGCCTCTCCCTCCCCATCTTCCCCTTCAACTTCATGTGCCTCCTCTTCCTCTCCGCTATCGTCAGAGCTGCAGTCTTCATCATCATCATCAATGTCGAAGTTTACCCATATAGGTGAAGACATTATGCTCGAGGTACCAGGTATCTGTGCAAGCTAACTTAGTGATAATGTACGTGGTAATGCGTACATGTCGACAGTCAGTGTGTCGACCGGGAGCGCACATCCCGCGGGGCCCGGGCCTGGCCGGGCGCGGCCGGGTTAGCGATCGTGTACGCGCGTGTACCAAGCTAGTAATCTGAGTGCTTGTGCTGAGCGGCGTCTGCTAACTGAGCACAACTCCGTGCTTATACGTCATCAATCGGTTCAGGGGTGTTGGTCACGTGACTATCTTTTTCGCAAAAGCTGCAACGGGGTCCTCCAAAAATGTGATATTTGGGGGAGTTTCTAGAAGCGATGAAAACCGGAACGACACTGACAACATAATTACATTGATAATCATGACATATATTTTACATTTCTTTTGCATATTAAAAAATTTTGCAAGCATTTTATTAGGTCTTTAACCGTCGTGGCGCACCTGCTTACTCGCGGTAAGTGTTGACAGTTACCGGTATACTCAAGTATCTTTGGCATTAATCACGGTCCACTGTTCTAACATTAATCTCCTGCGTAGTGCCTATATTTTAACTTTTTTTGGCCTTTCATGAAGTTTGTTTCATTTATTCTTCCCCGAGAACGCAAGCACTGGATTTTTTTTCCAGCAATGAAATGATTATGAAAATAATGTGGTATATGATCTGGAAGTATAGGCCGAGCATAATAAAGAATGAAATAGTCAGGGCTCCATACTGACTTTATCGGGTCACCAATGTCATTGATTTTTATTTTTTGATTGTCAAAAGTAAAATCTGCTGACGCAAAAAAAAAAAAAAAAAAAACGGGGAAAACTTTAGAAAAACTAAATCGGTCCTACTAAACATAGAAAAATTAGTATTGAGCATTATTGAAGCGATACAGATGCCCATGTCTTAAACAAATGAATAGAAAATTCAGAAAAAAAATTCATTTTTTTTTTAAAGATTTAGCAATTGGGCGTAGAGATTATTATGAAAGTTGATACTTATACCAGGAGGTTAAAACTTACGTTTGAAATGAGAAAGTGGGAGCATTTGCTGACATTTGTTCGCATCCGAAAGTTACCATTATTCATTTCTTATTGTAAAAGCAATCATCCAACATATATATGTTAGTATCTTACGGAGCCGAATATAACCGTTAATCATTTTTAAATGTAAAACCAAACAACCGACATTCATTTTAGCATCTTGGCGGAGCTGAATGCTATCCTTATCCATTTCCAAACGTGAAAGCAAACATCCGCTATTTGTTTTAGCATCTGAGTGGGTTAATACCGTTAATCATTTCCAAATGTAAAAGCAACAATCTGTTATCTATTTTTGCATCGTACGGAGAAGAATATTACGGTTAATTTCAAACATCCGGCATTTATTTTATTATCGTATCCGGAGCCGAAAGGTACTGCTGTCCACTTCCGAAAGTGAAATGAATCATCTGACAATTATTTTATCATTGTACGGAGCCGAATGTTACTGTTTTTCATTTTTGAACGTCAAGGCAGACATCAGACATTTATTTTGCCATCAAACGTAGCTGAATTACTGTTATTCATTTCGATATATTTTTTTTTAACATCGTATGGGGCAGAATGTTACCGCCATTCACTTCCAAACATGCCAAACGTAAAAGCAATCATTCGACATGTATTTTTATAACTTCCGGAGCTGAATGTTATTGCCATTTACTTTCTAACGTAAAAGCAAACATACGGCATTTATCTTATCATCGTACGGAGTTTGATATTATTGTTATTCATTTCAGAACATTAAAGCAAACATTCGACATTTATTTTAGCATCTTCCGGAGCTAAATGTTATTGCAATTTACTTTCAAATGTAAAAACAAACATCCAGCATTTATTTCATCATCGTTAGGAGTTGAATATTATTGTTACTCATTTACGAACGTCAAAGCAAACATCAAATATTAATTTTACCATTGCACGCAGTTGAATGTTACTGTTATTCATTTTGAAATTTAAAAGCAAACATCAGAAAGTTATTTTAGAATCGTATGGAGCAGAATATTACTGGTGTTCACTTCCGAACATAAAAGCGATCATCTGACATCTATTTTAGCATCTTCCGGAGCCGAATGTTATTGCTATTTCCTTTCGAAAGTATAAGGAAACACCCGACATTTATCAAACCATCGTATGGAGTTGAATATTAGTTTTTCATTTCCGAACGTCAAAGCAAATATTCGACATTTATTCCTGCGTCTTCCGGAGCCCAATGTTATCCTTGTTCATTTTCGAACGCAAAATCAAATATCTGACATTAGTTTTAGCACCATACGGAGCTGAGTCTTATCGTTATTCATTTCCAAAAGTATTAGCAAGCATCCGACATTTATTTTAGTATCATACCGAGTCGAATATTACCGTTATTCATTTCCAAAATTAAAAGCAAACATCTGACATTTATTTCAGCATCTTACGTAGCCGATTGTTACCGCTATTCATTTTCAAAAGTAAAGGCAAACATCCGCATTTTTTTTTTTTTTTTTTGGTGGCGCGATCGGGCCACGAAAATCTTTTTTTTTCTGAAATTTTAATTTCAATTATGATTTTCATTCAATTCATTCATATAAAAGTCGATTCAATTCCAATTGACAAGCATGCAAACAATCAGTAGGCACTACAACAGATACTCTGTTGAACAACATGTTATCAACTTCGGATAAGTCGAAGAAAATTCGACGTACGCGTACCTCGAAATTCGCGTACCTCGAACCATTTTCTTCAGTCCCGACGAATTCGAGGTATCCGAGTTTGACTGTATAACCATACCATGTGCATAATAATGTGTGTGTGTGTGTGTGTGTGTGTGTGTGTTTGTGTGTGTGCAGTGTAGGCTCTACGTCTGAGTGTTAGAATATTGACACATCTAAAGTTTCATCACAAACGTGATGTATCCATTATGATATGAGTGATTATACCAAATTTGAAATAATGTTTTATTACTGTAGGAGAATTTTGCTCCACAAGACTTTTGGAGAATTGCGATTACTAAAGCAACATCTTGTGTGACAAACACACACACACACACACACACACACACACACACACATACAAAAAAACCCCACAAAAGCAACATGTCTTGGGCATCTACACCTCTGAATGGCCTAAAAAGAAAGTAGATTCTTGTCAAAATTTGACTGTTGTGATATGTTTCTTTATTGCATTCTTAAAAAATTCACCAAGGGTCAACTACTCTGGTTACTCTCATGGTCATGGTCACGATTAATCTAATCTTTGTAGGTGAAAAACAGAAATATACAAACTCCATAAATAAATGTGCTTTTGTGTTACAGTTTCTGTTGTGTGCGTATTCTTTTAACACTTGCCTGTATAACAATGTGTAGCTCATACAACTGTACTTTGCTATTTCCACATACTGTGTACATGTACATATTTCTTTTCATCTACCCACATACCCGTAGTTAGCACAATCACCATTGTATGCTTAATGCATGCTCTTATATATGTATGATATTGAACCGGCTACTCTAATCATCTGAAAATTATCTTACTATTCTTATTTGGTACACCAGATATTTGTTGTCACATAAAAAAGGCATAGTTTACTTTGTACCCACACTTTCCAGCTCTTATGTGCATGTGCAAGCTTTTTTACTCTTCAACTTACACTTAATGAATGCATGCACTGACTCATAACAGTAAAGTTTTGTTTTTGAAAGTTGGTTTTGAAATGGCTAAAATATCCAAAATGGCGATTCTGCTAAATGTGGGACCCACACATTATTACAAGTGCTTTGTTTTGCTTTATTTAAGGATGTTTCAGTCATTCCAAACCTGTTTTTTTTTTCCATTAAACTTTAATTTCCTCTTAAAATGGTATGCTATGTACTATTTCATACAAGTTACTTGGTATCTCGCAAAATGTTATCTGCACAATCCTCGTCTCCACCAATACTGTACCAACCCTTTACGCTGTCACATACAATGGTTGGGAATTACTAGCCAATGCACTTTTTGTATGTATTGTTGTAGCAATAGTCAAATTGGCACATATGCAGGTATATTTTACTCAGCTGTTACATCACTGTTTGCCTTGCATGTAATGAACAAAATGAATTCATCAAGAATTTGATCTCAACACAAAATATCAACACTAAATACATAATTTATGCACTGTGTCTGTCCTGAAATCATGAAACTAATCCAATTTTTATTAAAATAAGACTCAAGTATACAACAACACTGTACAGTAGCTGCAACTTTTGCATACATGTATTAATAATTTTACCACAATCTGAAGTGCATGTCAGCTTCAAACTGATTCATAGTTTGTATGTTACAGTTCCATTTACATAACACCTTCAGACTTGCTCAAAGGAAATATTTATCCATCATTTTCACCACTGTATGAATAAACCTAGAAATCTGAAATCTGAACTTAACTGACACAATGCAGCTGCATCAACGACAACAGTGCTTTAAATTGGTCTTTGCAATTATATTCAACTTTCATCATATCATTTATTTTATTATTTATGTCTGCATGACAGGAAGTCTTGTTTTTTCCTTTCCCATTTTTACAAAACATTCAATGTACATGCCCTAATCTCTGTGTGATGTAGCTTGACATTCTTTCATGTCAGTTGCAAACATGGTCAATTTGCATTAACTCAACTTTGACATTTATATTTACATGTTCAAATGCCAGCAATTATGGTTATACCCTGTACATATGTAACATGAAATTGTACTTTAAATCGCAATCTTATGGTCAAATAAATAAATGAATAAATAAATAAATAAACATATAAATGTAACATTTACATATCACCATCAAACAAAAAACCCTTAATTTATTGCTTCCTTTAGCATATTTTGGGAATTTCCTTCTGTGACAGGAACTTTCAACTTTCTTTCTCATCTGGACTGACACACATCCATCATCTATTCGTTTGTTGAGAATGAGAACGGCATTAAGTTGTCTCGAAGACTATGCATTTAGTGGCAACTTAATGCCCTTATCATTCTCAATTGATGCAGATGTGGATTCCTATATAAAAAATGCTGAAAAAAAAACCAATGAGCTTTCCCACAGACAACACTTGATATTTTTCAATGAGGCACACATTTTTTGCCCAATTAACATTAAACTCTATTGTACCTTTCAATAAGTGAAAAACACAGCAAATAGTAACAAGAAAATTATGACACCCTTTGGGTTTTGCTCAGCCAAGCAGCCTCAATTTCATGATGTATCCCAATTTCCATAATAATTGCTTCAAAACGGTAAAAATTCTCCATTAACAATTACAACAGACGGTCCAACTGATCGCACACTGACTCTACCGTATAATACCCTCTTAATACACTTCATGTGATCTTCTCATTTGCAAAATAACTGTACATGAAGATACTAGCTTAAATACATATATAGTGCTAGACAAATTCGATTTTGACAAAAAAGGTGACCATTATGTACATGGCTATATATCTTTATTAGCAGGTTTTTGATATTAGAGATTTAATACATTTTTGGGTGCAAATGTTTTCCTGTGATATTTTCAGCCAAAGATCAGTAATTTCACTGTGTGCATAACATTTCAGATTTGAACTGTGACAAAAATAGCTACTTTTAAAGATGCTTGCCAGCACTTTTTTTTTTTGTGGGTATAAAATTCACACCAATTCCCCCTGCAATAAACAAAAAACAACAACAACAGCAACAAACAAACAACAAAAAACAACAAAAACAAACAACAAAAAACAACACAAATGAAAACAGAAAACAAATAAACAAACAAAATAAGGGCTGCACACTGCAAAGTCACATTCTGGCATTGCCAACTTCCTCTGCATCTATTCTTTACCTTTCAGCCATACTCCAACATAACACAGATTGCTCCATTAGCGGCATCTACTCTTCAATGGTGCAGAAGTCTGCATAGCATAGAAGGCGCTGGATATGGTTGTGACTTCTTCATAGGTAGTCCAGGTACCCATGCAATCTTTCTGCCTTGTTACAAAAACAGGATGTTAAGTCACAGCCACTAAAAACACGCAACAGTGGCATGGCAACACATCAGCCAGGTCCAAAAGCTCTGATGATCCCATGAGAAGCAATAGGAACTGAAGCTCTTCCCAGCTCCAAAGGCAATCCACTGGTCACAGATACTCTGGTGATGGCTGATGCTAGGACAAGCTTGAAGGGTACAATACTTGTATCAACAGTGCGTACTGACACTTTGCTAATTTGCTATTGTACGGCATCCTACAGGTGCACAAGTACACAATGAATCAGTGTCTGGCTCCTCACATGTGTATGGTGCTATCATCTGACATGTCCGGACAATCGCAGCAAAGAATGTCACTACCTTGTGTGGTGATGAGATCTTTGTTGGTGTTAATATAGATCTCTTCCATAAGAAACCAAGAAGTTCAGCAGAGTCGTCTGGTTTTAATTATGTAATGCAAAAAGTTTTGCCATCTGTAGTCACCACAGTTGATAGCTCAAATTGTCTCCTGCTCAGTTTGCTCTCATGCTGCAAGTATCTGTCTGCAACCTGTCTGCTATGGTTAGATCTGACACAATGTGTAGTGTGTCAGGATATCCTCACAATGTAAAGTCAACCAAAAATCGCTATGGAATGAGCACTGGAATAACTTGTAGGGCTGCTCCATGGGATCTGCTTTGCCAGAGTGTAGAGTGTTTGATTGCATGGAAGGACTGAAATCTGACCAGGCTTCAGGACATCAACTACAGTCTTCATGATGTCCATCGCATGGCAGATCATGGCTAAAAAAAAAAAAATGCCTTGTCACAATATCAACTCAATTATTTGCCCTTTTAACTACAACATGGACAATGACAATCCTGATTCATACACACACACACACACACACACACACACACACACAAATAGTCCCAACCTTTAAATTGATTTGACAATGTCAAAGAATTTCAAACAATGGTGATCTGTGATTTATAACACAAAAGAGAAACATTTCTTCCCTTCAACTTGATTTAACTTCTATGCACAAAATCAAAGAATATCAATTAGCAATGGCAGCTTTCTTGAAGAAAGCAAGCAGCTAGAAAAATGACACCACTTTTGTCACAGGTCATATCTGATATGTAGACAATAAATATCTATTAAAACATATAACTCAAACATCAATACTGCTGGAATTGATTACACTTATGATGAAACAAAGTATTGAATAAGCAATGAGAGCAACCTTCAACATAGCCATCATTTTGTTTCAAGTCACATTGCAATATGTTATATGGACACTAAATTTCCTAATTTTCAATTTATAATACAAAAGACATTTATGCTTTCTCCATCATTTGATTCAATACAAATGACAATGTTCAACAATTCTAAATAAGAAAAGCAACCTTTTCAAATATTTTTTTTTTTCAGAAAAACCCAGCATCTAAAATTACCACTGAAACATATTCTACATACAAAATTCCAATCTTTTTTCATGCAAACCCTGAGATGGTTCAAAATTTTACTCTTTCTGCAGTTGGTGAAGGTAAGGTATAATGGGTCAATCTTTGTTTTTTGCATGATGCATCAGAAATAAGTGAGTGTTTTGCAGAAATTTATATCATGCCATTTCATTTAAGCCTTTGTAAAAATTTGAAGTAGCTACATGTAGTGGTTACTGGCTATACCCACATGTAGTGCTTACTTGCTATTCCCACACAGAGAAGCAGTGTAACTTTTGAAAACCTCTTAAAAAAAAACATTCTTTTTTTTTCCTTTCCAACATAAATCAAATGAACTTCTTTTTTTTTAGTATCATATCTCAGAAATATTTAAAGGTACGAAGTGATTATACACATTGTATTTATTGAGATGTGCTAGACTTTATGGCATAAAGTCACGGAGGTGGTACAATTGAAAGCATGGACAATTTGTATGGAGCGCTAAATGTTGCATGGCATATTTCATTACAAAATCAGTCACTTTGTAATGTTTCAAAATGTTTAATGAAATGAACATTTTTAAAGAAATGGTCATTACATTGATTAATGACTAATTTCCTAACGAAACAGGCCACATCACACCTAGTGCTCCATACAAATTGTCCATGGTTTAAACTATGTTTTCAATTGTACCATTGTCATGAATGCAGGTCTTTCGGGCAAGTTGAGCCAAGGCTCAATTTGCCAAATAGACCCCATTTACAGTGCGAGGCTCGGCCAAAGCTCGGCCATGGCCAAGCCTACCTCCATTTCAGTGTAAATGTGCACAAGGCCAAATGCGAGGCCACAATTGGCCCGCATTTGGCCTCCCTCTCGAAGTGGCCTAGCCACAGCCGAACTCACCCTTTACTCAATGAAAACGTAAACTGGGCCAAATGCAAGGCCAATTTTAGTCTGGCTTCCACACCCTCTACCTGTGCTATTTCGCTTATCAGGATATTAACCGCCTCAACGTCGAAAACTAGTATAAACAGTAGTTTATGGTGGTTTTGTCCTGCAAAGGGTTTTTTCCTTTGGCAAAGGCCTTTGCCTGAACGACGTTTTTCCCACCACGAAATTCAGTTGACAAAGGGTCTGAAAACCAGACAATATTGAATTGCGTTTGTTTACGAGCAGAGCGCCACTATGACAAAATATTGAAAGGTTTGAATGAAAAGCGCGGCCGAGCCGGGCAGTGTAAACAAACAAATTGCGCAGTTTGGCCTTGCAATTGAAGTTAGGCTCAACCGCAGCTTGGCCACAGCTTGGCCCACCTCCGCAACGTAAACAGGGTCATAGAGTCTTGCTCAACTAACCCCAGATCTAGCATTACTGAAGGTTAACATATGTGTACATACAAAAAATATATGCATCAATTACAGATCAACGAAGTCTCATGCATTATGCGTGAGACTCATGCTTTTAGGGTCTTATCACAATTTCACACATAGCACCTATTTTTCTCACACGTCAAGTGAAATTGTGATTTGAGGCAAAAATGAGGAGTATAGCTTAAAGGATCGAAGTGATGCTTGCAATTGAAGGTATATTTCCCTTTATCATGTTAAAATTAGTAAACAATTAGTCACTTAGTTATGCACCAAATCCTTTACTAACAACTACAAATTAAAAAAAAAAGCTCCCTACTGTGGGAGAGGGAATACCCCTATCGTTTGCGCGTACATGCGCGCGAGCACCGAGAATCAAGTCATGAAAATCTTGCTATTAATTTTTTTTTTTTAACTTTACATCTTTGCAATTTTTCACAAGGATAGAACAGAAAAAAAGACCCACTCCTGCTTCTCACAATCACCATCTAATATCTATGTCACACCTTTGATCCGTAATGGAAAAATGTACAAAATAGTGCACATTTGCATTTCACACATTTCTACTTATATGGTCTACATTTTGGTTTTGCCCTTTATCAAAGAAATTTCAGGATCAATCTGGAAAACAATATGGTGGTGTAACTGATTATGCTATAGGTCATTAACATGTTACCACTTGAGCGTTTCCAGGGGTGGTGGCTTAATGGCCACTATGGTTAACCTACTGTGCCTTCCAGTTCTACACATGATCTGCTTACTACCACATAAACATGAAATTAATAATTATTCAGGTATTTAATATTGCACAATTCACTCCATAACACTTCAAATAGATTTATACCCTTTGCTTTGCATCAATCATGCATACTGTTCACTGTCCTTAATTGGAATTATTGTAGATGGAAGGAAGCGGAAGTCCTGAGAAACTATGAAGTTGCTCATCTGTTATCATCTGATATGAAGTGTCTTGCATGCCAACCAAGTTTGATCCAAGATTGACAGTTGCCACACAGTTGAAATAGATGAGATCCATATCTGATCCAACTGACTGGTTTTGAGCCTTTAACCAGTAGAGTTCTACTCCCTCTGCTGTATCAATGCTGCAAAGTAAAGCTGGTGTGTCCTCTCTGTTGGGCAAGACCCTGCTTTAAGAGACATAAACAACGTACTGTTACAAATGAAGGACACTGCATATCTTTAAAGAACCGTAAAATGAAAGGACTAAAATGTGTGTTGTTAGAATGGGAGAATATACATAACATTATCACAAATGTTACAGAGAAAGTTAAATAATGTTTCACATGTTTTAAACAAATACAACCAAACCAAATTCTTGTAATCATAACTTGCGAACACAACTGTACTGAAACATTCCCAACATCACATAACATCACATCACCTTTCATTTCATGAATATATACCTATTTCTCTCACAGGAGCACAGCGTATACATTAAAGTTCTTTGGATGTATATCATGTTATGTAGATACTATGTAAATTGGACAGAACAAAAACTATACTTGTACAGTCACATTTATAAGAATAAGGAATATGTGAATAAAATTTCACAAATGCAATATGGAATTAAACTGTTTCAAACCAGGACTTTTGATGATAGAAAATATGATTACAAACATTTCAGAGGAAAAAATTAATTCAAAGGAAATACCTGTGTATGCATTATTCTACAGATTATGCTACTACATTTTAAAAACACACAGCTTGGAGAGATTATAATATGTTTAATCTGATCACTGAGAGTGATTGAGCCTCATTTTGTCAAAAAGTCGCTAGAGAAGTAGTGTGCATATAAATCTTACAAAATGTGGAAAAAAAAGAAAAGGAAAGAAGAAATGGAAACTTACCAGTGAAAACACTTGGATACAAGGATGGACATGCTTGGGGCACAAGCACAGACCAGTTCATCATTCACCAGGCAAATGTAAAGACATAAAAGATGTTAGCCGTAAATACCTACATGTAGATGCAACACATCTAATTGATGCTCTTTCTCTTTTCTTTTCTTTTTTTGCCAGTGCTTCACTCTCACTACTATGGTTGGCAAAGACAAATAAATAATAGCAATCAACGAAAGCAAATGTTTGAGAAACAGTGGTTTCGAATATAAAATATTTTCTATAAATTTGCGTGATACCAATCAAAACTTCTGCTATCTAGCTCATAGTATATACATGATAAACACAATTCTTGCACCACATACACGATCACTCATGAATTTCACTCTATCTTGTCAAGTGAAATATTCATTTCTACCAATTACAACACATACCTACTGATCAGGTTTTGCACAAATAGATGCAACTCCTACTTTTAAAATTTATTTTAAAGCACTTTCATCACTATTTACAATTTGTTTTTCGTCTGCTCTAAGCACCCATCACACAGTAAAACAAAGTTATCATTATCAGCCTTTAATTCTCTGAGTAGAAACATGTTTCAAAATGATTATTTTGCCAAATCTACCTTTATACACTGTCATTTTCTGGGCTATATTTCATTTCTGTTGTGCCTGTTCTATTTTCATTCTTTGTCTTTTCTATTTCAATTCCATTTTCTGTCTTTAGTTTTATTTCTATTCCACACTGCACTTGTATCTCCTTCTTTTTTTTTCTTCTTTTTTTTGGGGTTACATTTCCAAACGCTGATATGTACAGAAGAGCAACTGCCAGCAGCTATTGCTTTGTGAAAAGGGTTGATAATTCTCACTTTGATTCTGCATTACCACTTCATATACATCATCACTATTGCTGACATACATGTAACATTATAATTACAGTCCTTTATATCATTTTTGCAATTATACAATTCATGTGTTTTTCCTTCCTCTTGACATACATGCCCACATTTCTTTCAACAAGCAATCAAAGATCCTTGTTTCTGTTGTATGCTCTTGTTGTTGCATAGTTATTGTTTTAAATTTATAATCTTAATGTTTTTTTTTTTGTAATACAGTCTTATTGTTGCCCAAGTTTTGTTTCCTGCACCCAATCAAGGTCTTTTCAGTGGGTCTCTCCACACTTTGCACATTTTGCACACTGTTTTTTTTTTTACTTCTATCACTTCAGTATACATTTCAATTTATTATTATCATAAGGTTTCACTATTGTTGTACATTCTGTTCATTTCACTTCATCACATTAACTCTATCCTCTATAAACATCATAATATATATGAAAAATGAAACATATTTCATTTGATTTCAGTATTGTGAAAAAAAAAACTTGAATAAACATCTAATGCTACTAGTAAAAACAAGTTCAATGAAACTGTGTTCAAATAGCTTCATAATAACTGTAGTAGAGGAGAATAATTACGATGGTGAGTTCATTAATACCTATGCTATAAACATGGTCAATCAATGTGCCACCTTCTGTTGTAGCATCATTTACATGTTGTTGATATCTGTAAGAACATATCAATGTATGCCAAGCGAATTACTTAACCTTGTCTGACATTTTCATTAAAATCACCAATAACTATACACTTTGTACTCATGTGGAGCAAACCAACAACTAATTTCCTTAATTTCTCACAATTTTTTCATCATATTTGAGAAGTCTATATATCATTGAATTGTCACTTTCTGTCTCATATTGTTGCTGTTTTTTATAGCACTAGTAGTCATACTTTTGTTGAAGTCTTGTTTCATATTCACAAGCATACTCTCTCCAGTGTATCCCTCAATACTTTGCATGTTTTACTCATTGCATTTTTTTTTTAAACATGCAAACACCTTAGTATTGATTACACCATTTCATTTCTACGAAGTTGTTTTTTTATTGTTGTATACTCTCTTTTATTCACACTTTTCTATTTACCTCATTCTGTATCACAAAAGGGAATATGATGACAAACGAAAATAAATATTAATTGATTTGACATATACAACATTACTTTGCATAAACTCACGACACCACTGATCAAAACTGTATTCTGATAGCCTCATGGTAACTGTAGTAAAGTGGAATAACTTCAACATGAAGTGAATCTATACCTGTGCTATATACATGATCAATCAATGTATTACCTTCTGTTGTAGAATCAAGTACATGTTGTTGATATCCATAAGAACACATCAATTTATAAACACATGAACCACTTGAACCTTGTCTGAGATTTTCATTGAAGTCACCAATAACTATGCATTTTGTACTTCTTTGCTGCAATTCTATGAGTAATCTCTTCAGTTTCTCACAAAATTGTTTCTTGTCATATCTAGGAGGTCTATATATCACTGAAATGAGACATGAAGGACAAGTTACTGCAAATGTGATATATTCTACATTATTGACATGTAAATCAAGCCTACTAATAGATTTGATTTTACTGTACACTGCAACTCCAC
Source organism: Diadema setosum (assembly GCF_964275005.1). Classification (NCBI taxonomy): domain Eukaryota; kingdom Metazoa; phylum Echinodermata; class Echinoidea; order Diadematoida; family Diadematidae; genus Diadema; species Diadema setosum. The sequence goes on along the minus strand of NC_092689.1, from coordinate 4,943,351 downwards.
CATGTGCTTGATTTTTCAGTGCAGAAAATAAGGGACTTTCATCTGAATAAGATTTTGACCGAGGTTGATTGTACATTTTAAACTGATCTAAATTCACATCAAAAATGTCATCATTAAGCCAAGTTTCAGTTAAACAAATAATATCAGAATTTCTAACCAGGAAGTTTGATTGGATATCTTTGAAATGTGCTTTTAGACCTTGAATGTTATGTAACATTATACTCAGAGTCACAATGGAGACATCATTAGCAATGCTCTTTTCATCAACAAATGTTGGCATGTTTTCTAAACTTTCTTTAACAGTTGGATTGCAATACATAACTTTAGGATCAAAATCTTCAATAGTTAGACCACGTAATGAAGTAACACGGCTCAGAGCTACATATGCTTGTCCGGGCAAAAATATATTTTTCAGAGAAACAACAGCTTTTTCCATTGTCATGCCTTGTACCTTATGTATTGTGCATGCGTATGCTAATTTCAAGGGGAACTGTTTCCTGGTGTATTTTTTCCCAATTGATTCCTGTTGCACTTCTATTGACTGAGTTCCTACTTTTTCATTGTCGAATTTAACCAGCACACTTGTAGGTCTTGCATTTCCATTTACTCTTATTATGTCAGTTACAGTGCCAATGCAGCCATTTGATAAACCTTTGGTCACATTCACATTTTTGATAAGCATCACTCTAGAATTTTCAGCAATCCAAAGGTATGCTGGCAAAGAAGCTTTAGTACATCTCCGTGGCTTGTCACATGCTTTGATTTTACCCTTATCACCAAGTTCAGAATCTTCTGCATCAATACAGATGATATTTGTGCATTTCTTGTGAAGCATTATTTTATTCCAGTCATTTACTTGTTTGTTTGAAGAATATATATGCAATGCATCCTCACATTGTTCTCCAGTTTGGCATGATTGAAAAACTGCTATATCATCAGTAGATAATTCATCTTTCTTTTCTTTTATCCTTAATTTGTTCAAAAGAACAGCAAACTCTGCATCATCCTTTTGTCTCATTATTTCATCCAAGTTTATTACAGAGAAGTTGTCTGTCCATAAGGAACTTTGCAATGTATCTTTATACAAAGGAGTACCTTTTACTGGGGGTAACTGATAAAAATCTCCAACTGCAATAACTGAAACCTTTCCAAATGGAGCATCATCACGTGTCTGCTTTATTTGCCTTAAACGTCCATGTATATACCACAATAGCTTCTGATCAACCATGGATATTTCATCAATTATTAGTATCTGCAGTTGACACAGCTGACTACGTAAATGACTAATCTTTTCTTCTCCAAGGGGTTGATACGGTAGTGAAGCAGAAATGGGTATGGACAGAGCATTATGAATAGTACTACCATCAATATTGTAGGCTGCAATTCCAGTTGGAGCTACTTTCATAATTGAAATATCATCTGGATTATGCATAATTCTGCTAAGAATTCTTGTCCCTTCATTACATATGCATTTCACTAGATGACTTTTTCCTGTTCCAGCACCACCTGTCACAAATATCTGAAATGGTGTGGGTTCTTTTCCATTAACTCTGTCAAGACACCATTGTCGTATTTTGTAGAACACTTTTTGCTGCTTGCTGTTTAAAGTTCTTAATAACACATTACTGTCTTCTTTCGAAATGCTACATGATCGAAACTCTATGCCATATGACTCTTTCTCCTGAGATTTAGACTCAAGATCTGGGATTCTAAATTCATTGTCAGCATCTTCAACTTCTACATGGATTTTAGCTGTTTCGTGTCTTTCAATTTCTGTTTCTGGACAGAGTAATCCCCATGCATCTTCTTGTGGACCAAATTTCTCAAGATATTCTTGCGCCTGATCAATTGTATCACCATTTTTTTCATACTGCCTGAGATTTTCATTGACAATACTTTTGACACTTTCCAGATTCTTATTAAACATTCGTACAGATCCAATTTGGTAAAATTCCTGATATGTCAAAAATTGGTCAGGTTTTAACTGCTTATCAGTACGAAATGGCAAATAAAGTTGCAGTATACTCTGATAATATTTTTCTGGGGTTACAGTCGGTGAAAAACGAGGGTATCTCACTACAGCATCATTGGTTCTTGTTCTTTTTTGTATATAGCCCAGCTGATCTCTCAATTTAAACACACTCTGTTTCTGTTTCTTACCCTTCATATCAGATTCACTGAGTAGTCTATACTTTGAACAAAATGTGGCTAAACACATATTTTCAAATTCAAAACCATCAGGTCGGGCTTTATATTTATCAATTCTATTTGGCATCCATGGACTCCTATCATCATCGTCTCGTCTGCTTTGAATAACACTCAATGGTAAACTCATTCTCACAGGGTTTGGTCCAACAGGTATAAACTCCACTTTTCTTGAGCACTCTTTCAATCTCAGGCTACAAACACGATACACACTTTCTTGCGCTGAAACTTCACGGTTTTGCATATACACATGTCCTATTTCTTTCATACTTTTGCGAGCATCTTCATTGCCTTCTTTCATTTCACTTTCTGCATTTTTCAAGAGCAAACCCATCTCTCTTTCTGCTTTTGACATGTATGACACAACATAAACAATGCAGGCGTACTCATTTGTTATATACTGCAAATCCATATTGGCATTCCAAGCTCTGAGTAAGAATGAATTATATTGATTCACCCATATATCTTTTGGATCTCTTCTCAAGACTATATCTTCTTTTGTAGCTACAGCATTATAGGCATCCTCAAATTCCTTTTGAGACATCCCAAGAACTTCAAAGAGCTGTCTAGCATCATCACATTTCCCTTCCATACATGATGAATTCTTTACTGCAGACATAATATCATGGGCTTCATCAGTAAATTCTGGATTATCAACAGGCTTCACGACAAATGTTTTCTCAGAAGGTGGTCGTGGAAAATTAAATCTACAGGAAGTTCCCTTTTTCTTGCATGATTTTGAATGTTTCTTTGAGTGAAGCTGAACATTCTTCACTATTTCATACAGTTCTTCATCTTCATCCTCACATGGAATGTTGCATGAAATGTACTTATCAACAAAATCTATGACAGTTTCATCTTCATCGGTACCCAAATTAGGTGCATTTTCAACCCAGAATAAACAGTGTGTGTGTGGAGATCCTCTCTGTTGAAATTCAATCCTGTAGAAGTAGTCAACTATCTTGCCAATAGGTTCTGCCTCAGAAAGAATCACTTTGTTCAAAAATGCATGGAAGCGTTTATCAAACATACGAGCTACTGTCACTGGATTTGATTTTAATAAATTACACTTATCTGTCCAATCCAGATCATTTGCTTTTCTTCTATCACCTTGTTGATTTAGCAATGTGTTAATAACTTCAGGCCATCTCATTTCAGCTGATGAAAATGATGCAAACCATGTAGGCTTTCCAAGTTGTCTAACCATTGCTAATACATCTTTCTGTGTACATTGCCAGTATGGAGGTGTTCCTCGGATTTGTTTCAGAAATTTATATCCTTTATTCGAATCCAGTATCTCATGAAGTTTTCTTGCATCCTTTAGATCTGAACATCGCATCGATACCGAATTATCTTTTTCCTCTGAGCTTTTTCTGACAGCTATAGAAACACTAGAAAGTATTTGTTGCAGTTCATAAATACACTGAGCAAAGAAGATATATTCTGTATTTTTTGCAAACCTGTTGTCTACATGCATCAAACGATTATGAAAATAACGACCAAGTGTTACTTTAATGTACCTGGTATCATGAAATGTTGGCTGGCCTGTTGGAAACAGAGCAGGAAAACATTTTGCCTCATTACTCTTATCCATCAACAGTGATACAGGACTATTCTTTTCACAAGGTGCACAGCATATAATATCATCAAAAAACTGATCAAGCACTTCTTGCCTCATATCAACCTTCTGCAAACATGTGTCCAACTGAATGCCTCGTAATTGTCCATCTTGATCATCCTCTATATCATCATTATCATCATCATCATCATCACGATCATTAGTTTCACATGAACCCAATGGTTTAACACAAGCTGCTTGATTATTTTTCTCTGATAAATCAGAACTCCATTCGTTATCTATGGCAATATCAGAATACCACTTATTATTTTTTTTCAAATATTCCAATGCAGCCAGCACATTTTTTTTCTTGACAAACTGATACTCATAATGTCCTTTATAAGACAGTTTCCTCTTCAGCTTTACGCGAATTAATTGATCATCAGTCTCTGGTCGAGGTAATATCTTTACAGTTTCATCTGTACGTGAAGGTACACAAACTGTTGGGCCATGTACTCCATATTGTCCTCCTTTAGGCAAATTCAAAATTTTCATAAATGGAATGTTTAGTGCAATCAAATGAATTTCCAACTGATTCAGATTTCCAAGTTCCTCAGGAATAGTATGTAATTCTAAATTATTTCTGCTAGCTTCCGCAGGCATATTACCAGCTAATAACTTCCTGTGGCAAGTGTAACAAATCCATAAAAAATTTCTTGATGACTTCACTATTTGGCAGTCAATATCACAGTCATCGCTGCATGTATGTAAATACTCCTCTTTTAAGCATTTCGTATCATTATATTTTGCTTTTGAGCACTTCAACACTTGATTCTTGAATAATAATTTCAAACATACACAACATACATATTCAGGGCCATGTGAAACAATCTCTCTAAATTTTTTCAAAACATGGTCACAATTTCTCATATTCATTTTTTCTTGCTTTTTTCGTTTCACATTTTTCATCACAACCTGCTGTCTGTGCAAAGAATTTGTCTTGTACTTAATGTTTGAAACTTTTCTCATAATTTTCTTTAGCCTTTCTCTGAATAAAGCATTGTTTTGATATCTAGCTTTCCTCATTTTCTTCAGCCTTTCTCTATGTAAAACATTGCATCCATAGATTACTTTCCTCATTGTCTTCAACCTTTCTCTGAATGAAGCATTGTTTTGATATTTGGCTTTCATCTTTGTTCTCATCCTTTTCTTGATTTTTTCTCTTAATAAAGCATTGCGTTGATATCTAGCTTTCATCTTTGTCCTCATGCTTTCCTTGATTTCCTCACGAAATGAAGCATCATTTTGATATTTAGCTTTCCTCTTTGTCCTCATCCTTTTCTTGATCTTTTCTCTTAATAAAGCAATGCGTTGATATCTAGCTTTCATCTTTGTGCTCATTGCTTTCTTGACATTATCTCTATAAGTAGGATCAAACAAGTACCTGTTTCTTTGTCTCTCCTTAACTTCTTTTCTCTTTTCTAACCTGTAACGTTCATCTGTTTGGTATTTTACTTTCTTTGCGGCTGCATCTTTTAGTTTCCGGAATAGAAAAGACTGATTATCTGATGAAAATTCTACTTCTAACTGCCTTTGTTCATTCTTTTCCTTCTCTCTCAGTGCTCTCATTCGCTCCCTATTTTTTTGCCTGGAAACATTAGCATTACTTTTTTTTCTTTGTTTTTTCTTTTTAGTTTGCCTAATAGTTTTAACTTCTTCAGATTCTGCAGCATGCCTACTCATTTTAACCGCACGTTCAGGGTCACCCTCTAATACTTCGTTTAATACACTGATTTCACCATCATCGACTTGTTTTGTAACTCTCCTCTTTGTTGTGTGTTTTCTCTTTCTTGTCACAGCTGTTTCCATATCAGTACTGTTTTGTGGTCTTGGCACGTTTTGGGATGAAATTGATGTTTGGATCCTAATTGGACACACAGATTCTACAACATCGTAATGATTGCCATTTGTATGTTGCAAGTAAATACCTCTTTGTGATGTAACAATTCCAAACTGAAGTTTGCTTGCACCAAATAACTTCCAACTTGAACAATTTTCTTCGTATATATAAATATCAGTATCTAGTAGATTTGATAAGGCCATTATTTCTAATTCTGTAGCCCATGTGCCATTGTTGAATACTCTTTCCTTTGCAATGTATTTTACAATATCTGTGTATCCTGATCTTAAAAAGCTTACATAATCTGCCTTGTTTTGTAAAACATGCATAACTATTGCTTTTCGTACATCACGGTGTGAATCTTCCGTGCCACATGTGACGTATGATATAGCTCTATAAAAGCAATTTCCATCACCAGTAATTCTATAGATAGTCAATGGTTGTGACAAAATAGTAATATCATTGTTTTCTACCATATCTTTTTGCATAGAATTACTGCTACACTTGCCATTAACCTTTATACCTAATTTGCAACAAAGCTTCTCTCTGTCAGATTTATTCACAGGTCTGTACATGAGATTAACCTTTTTTATTTTTCCCACTTGTCTCACCTCGGATGAATTAATGTCGGCATTTACTGATTGTTCCCACATGTTTTGTAATGGGATTTCTGTCTCATGCAGATTTGACACCATTGTTTGTTTTGATGTCATTTTCCTCATTCTAACACTGCATTTCTTTAATGTTAGGGTTTTACTAATCTTAGATGATAAATCATGACTTTCCTTCTTGTTTCCTACACTTGTATCTGAACACACATGAAATAAAGGTAATTTCTCATCCATAGTACTAGACAAAGCAGTAGTTACACTTTCCACTGCATCAAAATGATTGCCTCCAGTAAATAGAATATATATGCCCCTCTCAGTTGTTACTTTGTTGTGGTATCCAGGTTTCCTTGCAGACAGTATTTGCCAATTTTCTGTTCGATCATCATAAACATATATATCACAATCTAGCATATGTGCCATTGAACTAATATCAGTGTGACCAGCCCATGTTCCTAAATCCATTAATTTCTCTTGAAGAACAAAGTCCCTGACACTCTGATATTTCACTGTGTCTATTACATTTTTAAATAAATCACCCGTTTCCAGTAAATGTGCCACATTGGATTTCCTGAGAATGAAATGGTTTCTTTCGCTGCCAGTAACTACATGAGCAATACTTCTGTAAAAGCAGTTGCCATCACCAATAACTCTCTTGACATTTACAGGTTTCCCAATATACAAACTTTCCTTTCTTTCCCCCACTGATCCATTGCCACTACCACTGTAACTGATATTCAATTTATTGCACAAAGACTGCTTGTCTATGTGTGTAATTGGAACAAATTTGAAATTTTGATCTCTTCTTTCTGTTGTCCTCTCAACTGAAACAAACTCAACTTCATTGTCATTTCCATACTCCTCACTGTTTACATTTACTATGTTTTTCTTTGTTTCATCTTGAGTCTTACAGCTATCACTGTTAATTCCTTTATCAAGATCACAATATTTTGAAATTTTGTTATTTTGATCACTTATATTTGTACATGCAGTACTTACTGGGTTTGATCTCTTGAAGCCACTTGTTGTCAATGCCTTTTTCCTAGAATTGGAGTCTACTGCCAGACCAGTTAGTTCAAACTGAGTAGTTCGTAAATCACATGCCATTGATTTCGCCAAATTCAAACAGTGTACCTGTACACCTTGCCATGATGAAATGCTAATCAAGACACTGCATCCATCTTGCACCAAGTATCCATTCTGACTTCTGGAATGAGAATCAAACACATAATAACCGTTGTCATGTCTAATAATTGCAAATGTACTCTCAGCAAAATTCATAAGACATGCATCATATCTCAACAGTTCTTGTTCTAATGCTTGGCTCAAAGACAAAGCACCAAAATTTGACAAATTGTTTTGATTTCCATCCAACACTCCATATTTTGATTCAGCATAGGTTATTTGAAAATCTTCATCCAAAATATGAAGTTCCTTGGGTAATTCATCTATCATTACAAGCTCTTCATTCAATGGTGAATCCTTCTTCATATAGTAATACAACTCATTCCCAAGTGTCAGAATCTGATCAAGATCACGAGGTCTCATTTCAATTCCATTCTTTGTTTGGGAGTAGAGAACTGCCACAAGGGAATTACATGCACATTGTTTACCAGCAGAATAACCAAATCGTTGATCACCTTGATTAAAATTTCCTTGTGCAATTGTTTTGGTCATAGAATATGATTCCCTTCTACTGCATACAGAACTCAAAAGAGAAAGAGGCTCACAGACACGTTCTTCAATCTCTAAACCATTTGCAGCTAGTTCATCATCTAATATAAGTACTGTAGATTCCTGAACATCATATGAATTATGGCGGTCAGCACTTTTTGCAGAATCATCATTCGTTACTATGCAATCAGATGGGTTAGGAGTTTTTTCACGTTCAGGCAGGAATATTGATTCATTACAAACTTGAATACACATGTTTTGTGTGCCTGAAACAGATCTGTGACATGGAAAGTGAATATTTACATTTGTAGTAGAATTCACAGAGAACAACTCCTTCACTGATATTTGACTGTCACCTTCAACATCTTTTGTTCCAATGAAACATGGGTTTAGCTCATGCACATTATGGATTCTGCCACATTTCACTTTGGACATATCATTCGAGCATGTGTTATCTCTACTTGTGGAATTACTGTCCTCATGGTCAGATATTTCATTCTTACACAAATCTTCATTCTTTGCTGCATGTTCTTCTTCGGTAATGTTATGTTTCACCTTTCCATCATTACGCACCTGTGAGTCAGCATTTTCTACCGGTGGCACACTTTGTTTGCTGCGGATCTTCGTGAAACGACCTTTCTTTCTTGGTTGCCGTGCATTTCCACCACCATAGAGCATGGTCACATTCCAAAGTTCTTTTCCAATGTCTGTGGAAGGGACAGAGGCAAATGATGTAGTCCGATCACCATTCGTTACACAACATTCATTGGTCATACTCGAAGTGCTTTTAGCCACATCAGCCCAACTTCTCTGTGTTTTTGCACACATTTGCTCAGTGTATTTTGCCATAACATGAGGTGACTGAACGCACTTTGAATATACATTCAATACAGATTCAGTATATACCTGCAGACAATCATTTCGTTCTGTGTCCAAGTTTGCATTCACATTTTGCTTCAGGAGTTTACCAGGTTCTTTTTGCCTTGTTTCTACTTTTGATTTCTTGCCCTTGCTGGTCTTGGCTCTTTTCTGTTTTTCAAGATAGTAGTGTTTCATTGCTTTGCCAATGTAGGTCACACCAGGTTGGAGAATCACACCATTTACTGATCTCATTGAGCTCTTGTTATTGGTCTTGGTCTTGGGATTGACAGTCATTGTTTGGGATGTTGTCACTTTTGTCTTCTCAATCATCCTTGTCTTCCTTGTTTTCACAGTTGTCCAACCATCATCAATTGCAGTTTCTAATGGTTGAAATTGCCTCCTAGTAAGATTTGTAATGAATGTCGAATCTGATTCACCTCTCTCACAATTTACTCTTTCCTTCACACACACATTTGTCTTTTCTAGAACTCCAAGTTTGTTCTTCCTCTTCACATACCTCTTTTTCAGTCTCTTGGATGATTTCTTTCTCTGGTTACTCTGGCATGATGAATGTGAAACATCAACACCTAAATCTTCATCACCAAGGTCTTCGAGAAGCTCGTATCTATTGAAATGACAGGGAATGCCAACTTTGTCAAAGATGCGATGGGCAATATTATTGCTTCCACATGCTGAACATACCCAAATCAACCTTGCATCACACATTCTAGCCTCATGAGAAATAGTTCCTGTACACATCACATGAAACTGCTTGCCACAATCCTCACATGATACTCTGCTTTCATTTTCATTGATCACATTGCAACATGCATCACATTCACTGACCTCTACATTTCTCATCAAGTCACAACTATGGAGGATATCTAGGATATCACCAATAACAATCTTGAATTCACTTGCTTCCATTGTCAAACCACAGGGCTTTCGAATCTTTGAAAGTATATGGTACCTATTACTAAATAAATGTATATCAATCAACTGTTCAATCAACAGTTATATTCCTTGAATCACTATACTTTTATGAATCACACCTACACCACTAGTACTGCGATTGATAACAAAATTGTCGGATTGAACAGCTTTGAAAGTTGCACTAATACATGTGTACAGTACATGTACTATATTTCACTGCAATATAAATTCCAGCAGTAAGCTGCAACACCGATCCATATAATGTTTCTACCAACAGTTGGGGATATTCGCACAATGTTTTTTGTTTCCAGCAACTGGTGGCACTCTTTGTCTGTTACGTGCTTCAATTCCTACTTCATGGAAAAGCTATGCCAATTTCCTTTTACGATATCTGCCAACAGAAATTTCAGCTTCAATTCTCTAACATTTAATTTGACCAAACTATGCCTTTATCTCAAGATTATGCTCTTTGCAATAAAGGTTTCAATTTTACCAATTATGCTTTTGCCTTAACTGCACAATAATCAGTCTCCCTTATGTTTTTCTCTTAGGGTAGGGCTTTTTGCAACAAAAATTTCAATTTCACCAATTATTCTTTGTCTTCACTGACAATTAAAGAAACAGTAATGTTTCTGTTTTGAGATGACTCCTTTTGCAATAAAGGTATGTCTTTTACTAATTGTGCTTTTGTTTTCACAGCCCAATAATTATAAATAACCTTGAAGGTGCAATATTAATGTCTCTCCCTTCGTTTACTATGACTAGAATGCTTTCATCTGAATATGGCACTCTTCAATTATTCTTTTAACCTATCAACAATTAACGAAAATTCAAGACTCAAGATACCAAAAAATATTTTTACATAAAATTTTTAGTATACTTCTCGCCTCACCTCATAAATTGTTTCTCACACTTTTAACAATTCCTTCAAAATTTCAACTCCTAGCTATCAACTCTTGTCAACTGTAGTTGAATTATTTGCAGCAACTTTCAATGCAGAATATATCAAACATCAAATAATCCTTGAAGGTGCAAATATTGTCTACCCCAATTATCTTAACGACACTATAATGCTTTCGTCTTAAGGCGATACTCTTTAATAATCTTTCAGTGTATTCTGGACTCTTAAACACCTTTTCTTAAATTAACTGTTTCTATTTCCAAGTTTTCAGCAAACTTCTTGCCTTCTCTACAACAAATCTCTTTTCACAGTTTTTAACTATCCTTTTAAAGAATGCACTCTTTCATTCAAACACTCCTTGAAACTCTGTTATTCTGTTTAATTTTTACTCTTTTTTCGTCAACTCTCACTCTTCCTCTCTTTGATTTTACTCTTTTTCTCTTTCACTCTTTTCAACTCTTTCTGCCTCTGATTCTGAAACTTTCTGTCCTTCTGATACTGTCTTATTCTCATGCACTCAGAAGTTTTCTGTTCTCAGCTTTCTTCAAGTTCAAGTTAAGGTATTTCAGGTAAAGTTCAAGTTAAGGTATTTCAGGTAAAGTTCAAGTTAAGGTATTTCAGGTAAAGTTCAGGTATTTCAGGTATATTTCAGATATTTCAGGGATGAGTTCGTGAATTGCAGGATGAATTTCCAGATGTAATCTCAGTGAATATTCAGTGAATATTCAAGGATGAAGGTGAAATGGTATGAGATGAAATGTAGGATGAAGATGATTCAACAAGTAACAAACACAAACACAAACGTACTTTCAACAAAGACCAACACAAATCTCCTTCCAAGGCAACCACTACCTGCAGAAAGAAAAGAAAGAAAAAATACAAATATTACAATACCTGTACAGTGAACCCTCATTAAAATTAGCACTGATGTAACAAAGTTCACTATAACAAGATAATGTTTTTTGTGGTCCTAGATTGTAATTTTCATTTGTATTGTATTATTTTGTAACCCTGATATAACAAGGTTTCATAACAAGCACATTTTTCTGGTCCCAAGGACCTTGTGTTAAGGAGAGACCACTAATAATGTAAGGTACACACATTCAAAAAACACATAGGCCACCTACTTGAGAGGAATATGAGGCACAACACCCAAATTTTTTATACAAATCTTTGTAAAATTATTTTACTGTTCCTGCAATCTAAACAACTCTTTTAACGAGGGAAAACCATCTTTTAAATTATAATCTTGCTTAAAAACACATTTTTCACTGTGCATATATATACAGGGAAACCCTATTGTTATAACACGGTCTGTAACTCAGTGAAATTAGCTCAAAGTCAAGCTTGTGATGTGTAATTGTGGGACTGCATATTGGAAAATAAATGACTTTTCTTCAATTAGATTTCATGATTAAACAGGAATGATACTTCTGTATGACAAAACAAGGTACAGGCTAAGTAACGTTATATTTCTTCCTCTGCATGCCCCCTAAAAAAAAAAAAAAATGTGAAATGAAAGGGGGACAGGAAGCACCCCTATAGGTGTCTATAGCACTGTATTGCAAAATACACTGTCCAGTGGCACTGACACTTAAAATTAATTAAAATACGCCCTCTACTGGTCGTGGTGTTAGCTACACATTAAAGCAATGTCACACATTAAAGCAATGGCGTCCGCATCTCGCCTAAGAGTGAATCGCGGGGAGTAAGCCCCATCGGTTAGCCCTCTTAATCAACGTCAACTATTAACGTAGGTTCTTTGGAACTTAGCCTTCCTAGTAATTACATAGCAAATCATAATTATGGCTCACACCTTGCCCACTCAGGAAACGCGGTCTGACGTTAAAAAAAACGAAACTTCCTTCCTGATACTCTTGACATTAAAACGCACGGTGAACGCACTACAACAGCTTAGCACACGTATAGGGCCTCAGCTGTGGTGGATACGATGTCGATGGGCATGATGAGGCCAGACACTACTGAAACACATAAGAGTGATACTACTGATAGACTCTAACGTTTATAGTCACCAACACTGACAGCACCACGACTACACACATGAAATTTTGTTCTAAAAACCCAAACATCTGTGTTTAGGCATGCCTGCGTTTACAGACTAATACCCACCTGGTACTCCAACTCCAAACTAATCAAACCGTCAGTCTCAAGCAAAGGTCTTCAGAAGTCGTATTTGTGAGCCCGTCGCGCTGCGCTGTCACGCCAATGCCTAGCTCACGTAATGATTGGCATGCAGTGATCTCCAACCCCGTACGCGTGGGTAAGGTACTACCTGACATCTCTATGGGTACTACGTACCAAGTAGTAATAAAGAGCATAGAAGCGCACGCGTGCGCTTCTATCAAAGAGGTTGAACCTCTTTAGGGCTTTTTACACTTGTGAATTTTTGCTTAGCCCCGGACTATCGGTGGGGCTAAGGGGGGGGGGGGGGGGGGCCTTAGCCCCACCGTTGGTACGGGACTATCCTTAGCCCACTTTCTGTTTACACTCGTTTTTGCCAAAGTGGGCTAGCCCCACCGATAGTACGGTACTATCTGGCCCTGCAAAATAGCAGGGGTTAGCACCGCAATTGCGGTGCCAAGCAAGTGAGTGTAAACAGAACGAAAAAATAATCCTGGGCTAAGCAACGGAGACGAAGTCCGACCCTCACTGACCAATCAGAAACGAGGTAATCAAGTGCTGCCGGTGCGTGCGTGTACGTGTACAGTACACAGCGTAATTATGAATATTCATGTGGTTTGGAAAGTCCGGGGCTAAGAAATACGAGTGTAAAAAGGTCAGTTTTCTCCTTAGCCCCGGACAAGCGATAGTACGGGACTAATTGGCGAGTGTAAAAAGCTGAAAAAATTGGTACGGGACTAACGATAGTCCTGGGTCAGAGAAAGTCCGGGGTTAAGAAACACAAGTGTAAAAAGCCCTTTTGGCTTCTATACTCTTTGGTACGTACACTCCACTCATGCATGCGCTGTGTGGATCATGGAGGGAGCACCGCGAGACGCAATACTGTACTACCATGGAAAGCCCGGCGCACACGCCCGAAAATTCGGGGGTGTTTCATAAACCTGTTCGTAAAGTCACCAACAACTTTCGACCGACTGGTGATCAGTTCTTGTGCTAAATTATTAAAATTCTGATAACTATAGCAATCCAGAACTGATCACCAGTCGCTCGTAAGTTGTTCGTAACTTTATATGCGAACAGCTTCATGAAACAAGTTACGCACAACTGGATGAATGGTACATTTCCCCCTTTCATGGGTAGCCGTTGATCGAAAAATCGGTCAGCATAATTATTTCTTTCTGCAAATTTCTTTGCAGAAACGCATGAAAAACAGCCCCATCACCCCAATATTTTACACATGTTTAGTTCATGTCACGCACATTATTTCACAAAATAACAACTACTTGATCGGACACCATCTTGGGTATGTAAATTAGGGACAAAGGTCACAATTTTCTCATCCTGTATCTTGGTGAATACATGTCCTATCTCTCCCACATTTCGCACACGCAAAGACCATTTTACAAGAATCATCTCACAAAATAACTGCTTTTTGCTCAGATGCCATCTAGCCTGTGCAAAGTGGAGACAAACGTACGCCATACGTACTGTACCACAGGTACTTCTTTCTGTATCTTAATGACGTACGTGTTATCTCTATAGGAAGGAATTTTTCCAGATAACATGATTGTCTTTATCAAGCACTTACCCTTAGGTGAATTTCTCCCACATTTTAATATGTTGCAGCTGATTGCTGTAGTGTGAGCGTCCTCCGTGTTTTCAAACGATGTCGGGATTATAGATGTGAAAATTGACATGATCCCCTTTATCAAGCACTTGCTCACTCACCCTTCAGTGAATTTCTCCCAGATTTTAATATCTTGTAGCTGAGACTTTGCGCCATCAGATATGTTCCCTTCGTTTTTTCATGCAACGTTGTGATCACGTTAGAAAACTTGGTTGAAATTAAAGCTTATCTTCGAAGTACTGAGATATCTCTTTCTTTCTGCAACTTAACAGTTTCTTTGCAATAACCATGGAGCTACCATGGTAGCTCCATGCAATAACTCAACAAAAAAAAAAAAAAAAAAAAAAAACACGGCCCCTGTCACAAATATTTTGAACATGTTTACCTCATGTCGTGCACATTATTCTATAACATAACAACTTCTTGATCGGACAACATCTTGTGTATGTAAAGCAGAGACAAAGGTCATAAATGTTTCACCCTGCATCTTGGTGAACACCTGTCCTATCTTTCACATATTTTGCACACGTATAGACAATGCTCAAGAATCGTTTCACAAAACCATAGAGATTGTAATTTGTCATGACTGACAAATTAAGGTGATCCGATTTTTTTTTTTAATCAATGATTCGATTCCTGATCGCAATAGCATGACCATACAGGTTTCAAATATGTTTAGAGACATTGGCCGTGTGATGTTTGGATTCTCATTTAGAAAAAGGAGTCACATCTGCCATTTTTCAGTATGTATAAATTAGGGTCAAAGGTGATAAATGTTTCATCCTCTATCTTGGTGAATATATGACCTACCTTCCTCAAATTTTACACACGCAAAGACCATGTTACAAGAATCATTTCACAAAATAACCACTTTTTACTCAGATGCCATCTTGTCTGTGCAAAGTGGGTTCAAAGGTGGTGTACTTCTTTATACAGGTATCTTCGTTATGACGTACATACGGGAGGGAATTTTTCTGGATGTGAAAATTGACATAATTGTCTTTATCGAGCACTGGCTAACTTACCCTCGGTGAATTTCTCCCAGATTTTAATGTTGTAGCTGAGACTTTGCGCTATCGTATGAGTGTCCTTCGTTTTTTTCACACGATGTCAGAATCACGTTAAAAACTTGGTTAAACTGAAAGTTTAACTTCCATGTATTGAGATATATCTTTCTTTCTGCAACTTTTTTTGCAGTAACTCAAGAAAAACAGCCCTTAACACCCCCATATTTTGCACATGTTTGGTTCATGTCACGTACATTATTTTATAAAATACCAACTACTTTATCGGACACCATCTTGGGTATGTAAATTATGGTCAAAGTCATAAATGTTTCATCTTGCACCTTGCTGAATACCTGTCCTATTTTCCCCATATTTTGCACACGTATAGACGATGTCGCAAGAACCATTTCACAAAATAACGACTTCTTCCTCAGATGCCATCTTGGGAGTGTAAAGTTGAGACAAAGGTCATATGTATTCGTTGCTGTATATCTTCGTTATTCAGTGTTTACAGAATTTGGTACCAAAGATGGCAGATATGACTCCCTTTTCTATTAAAATGAGAATCCACATATCACACGGCCAATGTCTCTAAACACAGATGAAATTTGTATGGTCATGCCTATTGCGATCAGGACTCGAATCATTGATTAAAAAAATTCGGATCACCTTAATTTGTCAGTGATGACAAATTACAATCTCTAGTTTTCTTTATTTCTCCCCAAAATTTGTGCAGAGGTTAACTCAGAAAGTGCTATGCCTATGAAGTTCAAACTTATACCATGTATGCATCATGTCCCAAAGACGACAAATCTAATGTATCATTGTGATCAGTCGACCGTGACGTCACTATGACGTCATTATATGAAAACACATTTTCATGCATATCTCATTAATGGAATTGTATATTTCAATGAAATTTACGTCACATATATTTCAAGCCAAGCGCATTTTAATCATATCCTCAAAATTTATTTTTATTTCAAAACGCGCGCGTACGCGCGCGTTGAAATATTTGTATGCTCAAATCCAGCTCAAATTTTTTTTGCACACGTTTCAGACCATTTGGAGCATTTTTTGAAAAATTGAAAAAATCGGACGGACGCGTACGCGCGCGCACATATACGCACGCACAGCTAATATGAAATAGAAATTTTCAATTTTTTCACACGGATCGGATGTCCGAAATGTCAAGGAATATTTCTACCAAGTTTCAAGTCGATCCGACTCAATATGACGTCATACGGGCCCGTCAAATTCAAAATTCCGCGCGTGCGTCAATGGGGATACACAGTGCAACTATGCCAAAAAACCGCCAATTTTAAATCGGATTTTACTCGTCAGGATGGACGGTAACCCCCCATTTTCTTTACATATTCTGAAAGGTGATGAGTTGTACATGTCATTTCATGGACTGGCTATGCTGATAAAATGAGTAAAAGATAACAAATTTCTTAATAAAGTAAAAAAAGTAAATTTTCAAAATGACGTCATCAAATTTCAAGTTTACTCGAGCGTATCTCACTAATCCTTTGCCAATTTTCACCCAAATTTCAATATGTTGTAGCTTATTTAATGTTCTTTCATAAATGTATTTAAACAATTTTGATTTGATGACGACATTACCTCGAAAAAATGGATTGAAGGTAACCTTGTCAAATTTGACCAGTTTACGTGTAATCTCTATGGGAGTGCAATTTTTATGGAAATGAAAATTGACATGACTATCTTTATCGAGCACTAGCTCACTTATGCTTCGGTGAATTTCTCTAAGATTTTATCATGGTGTAGCTGAGATGTAGGGCTATCGTAAGTGTGCCCTTTGTTTTTTCATACGTTGTCGGGATCACGTGAAAAAACTTGGTTGAAATTGAAGTTTATCTTCGATGTATTGCAATATTTCTTTCTTTTTGCATTTTTTTTTGCAATAACTCAAGAAAAACAGCCCCTATCACCTTCATATTTTGCACATGTTTAGTTCATGTCACGAAAATTATTTCATAAAATTACAACTACTTGATCAGACGCCATCTTGGGTATGTAAATTAGGGTCAAAGGTCATAAATGTTTCATCCTGTATCTTGGTGAATACATGTCCTATCTTTCCCATATTTTGCACACGTAAAGACTATGTTACAGGAATCATTTCATAAAATAACCACTTTTTGCTCAGATGCCATCTTGTCTGTGCAAAGTGGGGTCAAAGGTCATATGTACTTCTTTTTCTATCTTTGCTATGACGTGTTATCTCTATGGGAGCGAATTTTTTAGATGTGAAAATTGACATGACTCTCTTTATCGAGCACTATCTTACTTATGCTTCGGTGAATTTCTCTCAGATTTTAATATGTTGTAGCTGATACTTTGCAGTCTCAGGACTCGAATCATTGATTAAAAAAAAGATCGGATCACCTTAATTTGTCAGTGATGACAAATTACAATCTCTAGTTGATAATGATACTAGAAAATAACCACGTAATATGAATTCAAATGCCACAGGTTATCACAGGTAACATTTGGTGTGTTTTTGTTTTTGTTTTTTAATTTGTTGGAGGGGTTGTTTTAAGGCAAGTTTTACATTTATACAGCTGAAACATGAGAATTTGTTGTATATGTACAGTATATCAAATTAAAAAGAAATTGTGAGAGTATGACACCATCAACTTGCTGATTTGAATATTCATAAGAACTTCTCTCTCTTTTATGAAATTCATACAATTTTGGAGTGGATTTCTTCCTTAAAGGACTAGAGGACACCGGTATTTCTGCGGTTACATTGTATCTCTTTGTATCTCTGTGACGAGCATTCTGTCAAAATCATGACGTAAGGCATTAATCAAATACACAAATGGACATCTAAAAGAAATGGAGATTAGAGTCCCCTGCATGTCCATTTATACCACGATGATATGGCTGTAAGTTTTGAGAACATATTGGCACCTCGATTTGTCATATTTCTCGTTGGTCACTATTAGTCCATGGGCCAGGCCAGATATTGGTACCATCTGAGGTGGCAAAACCTTTTTGGTGTCATTTTGTTTGTCGGGCATAGATATGCTTATCAAGCTATGATAGCATTTCCAAATGAGTAGCTTAGTCCTAATAAATGAATTTTTAACCCGTTTGGTTTCGCTGTTATATCCCTTTACTTCTGAATCGAAACTAACCGCTATAGAAAAAAGAGCACTGTCTTCTGTATGTCCACAGGTGTTCTGTTGTAAACGCGGTGCGCTTAGTCTTTATTCAAGGCAGCGAAGGGAATATCCAAGGGTTATGATGTCCACAGCGCTTAGTCTTTATTCAAGACGGCGAAGGGAATATCCAAAGCTAATGATACAGTGTATATCCCTTTATCTAAAAAGCAAAAAAAAAAAAAAAAAACAATTCCTAGTGGAAATTTTCAAAGGTCACACTCTGCCTGTCTTTGGTCAAAGAGCGTCAAAAATATTTGGCACTGGTCGGGTTGATGGCTGAAATCTATGACTAAGCTGCTACTCTGGAAATGCTATTATACTTTTATAGCAAAATAATATCCCTTAGATATATGCCATTTCAAAATGCACAACCAGAACTTGCCACCTCAGGTGGTACCAGTAACCCATTTTTCGGGTCTTGGCCCATGGACTAATTGTGTGACAATTGTTTCCGTGTCTGTGTGTGTGTGTGTGTGTGTGTGTGTGTGTGTTTGTCTGATTAACAACAATATCAGTTCTGGTAAACACTGCAAAAAACAAACAAACAAACAAACAACAAAACAAAACAATGTATCGTCATCATATCTAAAGTTACTAATAAAAGGAATTATCTATACTGTTTTTATACTACCCTCTCAACAAATACATCAGTTTTAAACAAAAATCACTCTGCTCATTTACAATAGTATTTATTATTACGTATTGTAGTGTACCGGTTCATTGTTTGATGGAAATAAAGCTACATTGACGTGGCATTAGTGTTTTCACCTCAGCGTTTTCACCGGAAAATGATGAATAATCAAAAATACGGCAAAATCCACGAGGAATTGCTTTTTTGTTTGTTTTTTAGATAAAGGGATATACACTGTATCATAGGCTTTGGATATTCCCTTCGCCGTCTTGAATAAAGACTAAACGCACCGCGTTTAGCTCTGGACAGCATCACCCTTTGGATATTCCCTTTGCCGCCTTGAATAAATACTAAGCGCACCGCGTTTACAACAGAACACCTGTGGACATACCATGAGCTCCATGGACATACAGAAGACCGTGCTCTTGTTTCTATAGCGGTTAGGGATATAAAAACGAGACCAAATTGGTTAAAAATTCATTTATTAGGACTAAGCTACTCATTTGGAAATGCTATCATAGCTTGATAAGCATATCTATGCCCAACAAACAAAATGACACCAAAAAGGTATTGCCACCTGAGATGGTACCAATAACCAATTTTTCGCCTCTTGGCCCATGGACTATATAGCATGAGGGAGTTTGATAGTACTACTAATCGGGCAATCTATTTGAACTCTGTCATGCACAAGGCTTGAGCCAACGTCGTCACATCGAATAAAGTCAGACACTCACGTCATGGACATAATTTGCGATTGTCTGCGACGATATGCAGCGGCTTTCAAGCCGACGATGATGATGAAAACGATGATCACGGAGAGTGCCACTAAAGGCAGGGCGATGGCGAGGGCTATGGGCGTTGTCGAGGCGGCTACATCGGCTGAAGAAACGAAACGTGACGTTCTATGAGTTGAGTGTGTTCCAATTGAAACAAAGAAAATAAGATTCCTGCGTAACGACCCAAGACGCCTTGCTGGTCTAAGTTCAAGTTCAAGTTCATTTCCACAAATTCGGTTAAAAAAAGCATACAGAGAGACAATCAATCAAAATATAGGGACCTATATATACAAACCAAAATTATTTCAGGTAAGTACATAGTCACAATTAAGAAAGTGTGTAGTGGAGATTGACATAACAATTTGAGTAAACGGTGGTGGAAATCAGTAGTAGGCCATTGGCCTTTCGACGCTGATCCCATTTATCATAGATCGCGAATCACATTGGAAAAAAAAACAACAACAATAAAAACCCAAAAGACATGGAATGAATAAGGACAAGAAAAAGAACATCCAAAAGAAAGGGACCCAGACATATCATAAACAACTTCGGGGAGTGGGACAAATGGGGAAAATTATAATTGAATGTAATTAAAAAAAAATGTGCATACAATATTCAGTAAAAATCTGTTCAGGTTCATACATGTCATAAAAACTGAATACCAATGGAGTACTGTACAATCGTGAATCATAACCTGATTCTATGCCGAGCAAGGGGACAAGGGACTGCAGACCCGTTAAATCCACAATCAATCTTAGCGTGGTAAGGCCGGTCCACAACCTGTCACATGTTCGCGCCCTTAAAAGACACATGGGGCAAAAATAATGATGGAATTTCATCTTTAATTAATAACATGCTCTATTGGGAAAAAAAGTGTTTAAAACGAAGTGTTTAAAATGAGAAACCTCGTAGGCCGCAATAAAACGGGATGAACGCAACAAAGCGTGACAGCATGTAACAGACCGTAACAAAACAATGAAGCCGTCCGTCGTAGGACGTGACGGATAACATTTGTAGTCTAGCCTGACCAGACGCCGTGAGAATGGCGTCTGATAGGAAGATGTTCACCGGAGCCAGGACTGGAAGGAACGAGACTAGAATATGGAGGGTGAAAAGCAAGAGAAATAACCCATCTACCCACGGCGCACTGCGTTTCGGGCAAACGTCCTGCCCTAGGCGCAGGGGAATATGGTGTAAACGTAGGCTTGAATGTACAGGTTAATCCTCTTTATAGGAGTGTTGAAAGTTGTGACAAAACATATCTTTATACGTTTATATAGGCCCTACGTAGTTGATTCAGTGTGATAATGCATTCCACACACACTGCGCTATTTGATGTGAATGATTATTTTCTGAGAAATATTGATGAGGGGTATCTGACCGGTGCAGTTTTCCTTGACCTTAAACGTGCTTTTGACTCAGTGAGTCATAGTATTTTGATTGATAAACTGTCAAAGTATGGTTTTACTGAGAGTGCGCTCTCATGGTTCACCAGTTACTTTACCGGGAGGGAACAATGCGTATCTGTCAATGGGGTAATGTCCGATTTTAAAGGGGCCCTTAAATCCAAATGCATGTTGATTAGTGTTGATTCATGATACCCTCAACATCACTTTTGCGGTAAAACAAATATCTAGAAACGTTCCATATATTTTTCACGATTTTTTCTTCTATTTTTCTTCAGATTACTTGGGAACGCCCACAAAAATCCTTTCAAACCAATAAATACTAATATTCTTGAGATGACCTCATCTGTCAATCATTGCCAACGTACTGAAATGTTTAACAAAATACATTAGAATGCACCTTCCCCTCGACTCAGCATAAGTTGCTGTTCCCTCGCCATGTCTTTTGTTAGTCACATTAATATGACAGAAACATGCAAGTTATGCTGAGTGGAGAGGAAGGTGCATTCCAATGTCTTTTGTTAAATATTTCATTACTTTAGCAATGATTTACAGATGATGTCATCTCAAGAATATTAATATTGATTGGTTTGGAAGGATTTTTTGTGGGCGTTCCCAAGTAATCTGAAGAAAAATAGAAGAAAAATTCGTTAAAAATATGTGGAATGTTTCTAGATATTCGTTTCAACGCAAAAGTGATGTTGAGGGTATCATAAATCAACACAAACCAACGTGCATTTGGATTTAATGGACAGTCATTTGAATTGGGCCAAGCACGTTGACTACACAGTGTAGAAAATTTTTAGGACGATCTGTTGCCTCTCAAGGACAAAGAGTGATTTACCGGGTGAAATGCTTAAAATGTTATACTATAGTATGATTTTACCTCACCTTGATTACTGCAATGTTGTATGGGGAAGTGCAGCCAGTTGTTACATAACGAGGTTACAGAAGCTACAGAGCAGATTTGCTCGATTAGTACTTAACGCAGATTTTTTGACCCCACACAAGATAATGCTTCAGAAATTAGATTGACAGTCAGTCACCCAGAGAATCCACTATCAATTAAGTGTCCTTGTATATAAAGTCGTCAATGGACTGACCTCAACGTATTTGCAATTTTTGAGAACAAAATGAAATCCTTTTTTTCAAACTAGATATGCAATTAGCTGTCCTCTCAATATTAAACTTCCCAGAACTGGATATTACGAGAAATCTTTTCATTATCGTCTATCTAAAACTTGGAACAATTTACCCGATTTCATCCGAAATGCCACCTCTGTTAACTCTCTCAAACGGTAATGTAAAATTATAGACTTTAGACATTTTGTGCGCATGGGTGTGGCTGTGTGTAGGTATGTGTGGGTGTGTGTTTGCATATGCGTGCATGTATGTGTGCATGTACGGGTTTGGGTGAGTGCCGGTGTACTGTTTTGGAGGTTAAAGTGTGTGTATGTGAGGTCTTTTCTTATACCATTATTTTCTATCTCTCCCGGATTTGATTGTATTTATTTTGTTCATTTTTTGTTTCATTGGCTTGTGTACAACCCTTTTCTCGTGTACACTCTATATGGACTTATATAATCTTGTTAACGTGTCTGTAACTTTGTGTTTTTTACTCAAATTATATTTTGTACCTGATGCAGGGCCCTTGGCAGAGCAGTTCCGAGTGAGCTGAAAGGGCTACCCTGCTAAAAGAAAACTGAATAAATAAATAGATAAATAAATGAATAAATAAATCTCAGATGTTAAATTTAATTTGTAATCAGATTTTCTTCAAATGTGTGAATCACTGTGTAAATCAGCTTTGGCTGATCAGAGTAGTCAATCTCATGATGTGGTAATAGAATTTATAAATAAATAAATCAATAGTCATGGATTGGCAGCCGCAGCTGATTTCCACGATATGCTTACAAAGAGTAAGCCCGCACAGTTGTATCTTACTTTATGTCCGAATGTCCGAACTTCCCACCCTATTTCAAATTAGATGCATTTTATTTTCAACCTGGAGTGCAATCGCACTTTGAAATGATTCAGAAGCATTATCTGTTCATGACAATTACTGTAAAAGGAAGATAGCTCCTCGTAAATGTAAATTTATCTACTTTATGTCCTTCAGTCATCTCATTCCTTATTTAATGATAAAAAAAAAATCATATACTTATGGCGAATAATGACATGAGAAGATGATGTATCCTCTTGTCAAACACGGTCAAGAAAATGGAATGGAGTAAATGTTTCAAACTCGTGTACAACACTTAAGAAAGAGTGCCATAGAATCACGGCCAAACAGCTGCCTTTGATATAGAACACGAAGTAAGCCATGTGGCAATAATGTCCATGCAATGTGCAAGGTAATCTTAAAGTTTGGCAAATTCTTGTCTACATTCCTTAAAAATCAGCAATTTAGGAGAATGAACTCAAATGAAAGCTATAGATTTCTAGCTGTAAATACTCGGAATCTGGAGATACGTAAAAGACGAAAAAGGACAACTTTGATGACGTAATGAGAAGCAATCACCCATACCCTTCGAACAAACAACTTCATTTCTCAAAGATTTAAAAGGATTTGTGTCATTGGGTATACAGGAAATGGCAAGTTATGAAATTAATTTCATATTGGTATTTTATTGTAGTAGAGCAGATAAGCCGAAAAATTTTGCAACATTTGACTAAAGCATGAAACTTTAACCAGTGTTAGTACATGCGATAATATTCATTTTAAGATCGGGAGGTAAGTCTGAATTGACGTCTGATGACCTCCAGAGGTGAATGACCTCAAATTTTCAGAAAAATAATATTTTGCGCCATTGATTAATGTTAAACATGGTACCGATGTACTAAAAACTAATTTTTGGTACAGTGGAATTGTCTTCATATTGTACAGAGCCTTGACAGGTTTCTACCTTTGACCTCTGATGATCTCCAGAGGTCAATGACCTCAAAATATCAGAATATTGATATTTTGCGTCACTGGTCGATGATAAACCTGATAACGATGTCCTAAAAATTCATTTGTGTTACAACTTATCATTTTTTTAATTTTATTTTTTCTTTTACAGTGGAATTGCCTCAATGTTCCACATAGCCTTGACAGGTTTCTACCTTTGACCTCTGATGACCTCCAGAGGCCAATGACCACAAAATATCAGAATATTGATATTCGGTGTAACTGGTCGATGATAAACCTGATAACGATGTCCTAAAAATTCATTTGTGTTACAACTGAATCGTTTTCCTATTCCTTAGATCAAAGGAAATCATTTACACGTCTCTGCCGTAGACCTCGGAGGACTGTGACAGGTCAATGACCTCAAAATATCAGAATATTGATATTTGATGTATATTCAATGGTTAACTGTATACCTGGTGTGCAATCATGCTATAAGCCTTTAAGCTACAATAGAAGTGTCTTCTCATTCCGCAGAACTTTGGTCATTACCCTGTGTATATCCAACTTTGACCTCTCAGGACAATGTGAGGTCAATGACCTTTTAGAATATCAGAATTTGTGTAGGATTACATATCTATATTGATGTTTGGCTTCATTAGTTTGATCCTAAATCTTTAATCATGTACAAATCACGCCTTGACGTTATAATCAAAGTATGTGTGCATATATTCCACAGAGCATAAGTTCATAGTAAAAGGTCTCAGGAATGTGAGCGGTCAATTACTTCAGAAATGAAGCTTACGTGTCTTCAGTGATGGCATGTGACCTCAAATATAAAATTTATGTTTGGGTTAGTTATGCAGACTAGCTTGCACGAAATTATGTGCAACATTATCCAATTTGGAGTGGACAAAGTTTGTACGCTTGAATGTGGAAGGTGGGGAGATGAGTACCATGGTTTGGGTTGATGTTCATGAATAGTTTGTGAACATGTGGCAAAATCCCTTGAACTGGATGAAAGGGTGAAAGATGCTAACCAGAAAACAACAGGCCCACGTCATCGGGTGTAAGTCAAACAACCCAAGAATCAGGGAGCCCATACGTTACACAGCCCACGCGTCATACATTCCGTGACACTAGATGAACAAGGTTCATGAGCTCGACATCATATATAATAGGGCAACAAGCTGTGCGGTTCGCGAGCTCGACACTAGGCAAATATGGCCATTAGATCTCGACACTCGAGGAAAACAAGGCCCACGAGATTAATGCTACATCAGAGAGCTTTATCTATTCAGTATAGGTCTCGTGGACCCTCCACACCCCCCCCCCCCCCCTCTATGATGTGCCGGACTCTTATGGGTCTGGTTTGCTTATAGTGTCAAGCTCATGGGCAATGTTACCTAGTTTCGAGCTGGTGGGCCTGTGTTGGCCAGTGTCAAGCTCGTGGGCTGTATGATTCCTATGAATGACTCATGGTCCTGGAGCATACAGTGACGTCATGGACCATCTGGAAAACGGCATACTGTGAGGCCTAACATGCATTCCACATGAAGCAATCCTGTGACTTGCAACCTGCTATTGCTATCAGAGACCCACCCAGAGAAAAGATAACATTCGTGGACAAACCATGGAGAAAGCAGATTTTGCAAAATATTTTGGAGTCTACCCCCATAGGAAGCTCAACTGGAATCACATCGGCCACAGCAGCTTAAAAGGGCTATATTCTTCAACCATGGACCCTAACCTCTGGTAAGATCCATGCTTCAATAAAGTAAGGAGCTTGAAGCTCCTTGATCAAAGACTCTCCAGACGAACGTCAGATCATAAAGTTCGGGTGCTTTGATACTCCACCCTGCTCAGAACTGTCCTGGAATATGGATGCATCATCTGGGATCCCTTCACCAAGGTAAACATCATGAACATTGGAATGATTCAGAGAAGATGACTGTGCACTCTTCATCTGCAATGACCATCACATGCAAAAAAGCAGTGCTGCAGTCACACTTAACAAAAAATACAACGGCAATCCCTGCAAGAAAGTATAGAGCACAGGCAAATTCAGTGATGCTGCAAGAACACAATAAAGGGTACCCAAACCCAAAGAGCAATGTGGATTGAGTGAAAGCAGCAACATTAGTAGAACACATCAGAGAAAGTTTAAGGAAAATCGGACAATCGATCCAAAAGTTGTGAATTTTTTAAAGTTTTGGTGTTGGAACCGCTGGATGACGAGACTACTAGAGGTATAATTATGACGTATGTGTGGACAACAAGATGAAGAAAATGTAAAGAAAATTCCACAAAAATTCACTTTTCTAGCATAATGAAAGAACACTTGACTAACCGCTTTCAGAAAGCAGGGGTAATATATATTGCTACCCTGAGCATAATATTATGTCAGTATCAAGTTGATGGAATGTGTAATTTTCATGAAAAATGGTTTTTTTTTAATATTATGAAAATTATGTGAAACTGTCGTCACACATTGTCAAGACATGTACTACAGACCTATTAGGAGAACCATGCATTATGGCGGAGGCATACCCGTCGCCATAGCGACATTTCTAGTTGTTTTATCTTTGTTATTTTCATTATCCTTATTATTATTATTATTATTTATTTTTTTTTTTTTTTTTGCTGCATAAAGCTCTTTGGAGACTTTCTTAACCAACTAAGACAAGCCTCTACGGCAAAATATTAAAAGAGTACACCGGACGGTGGCCTCTACTAGTGAAGAAGAAGAAGAAGAAGAAGAAGAAGAAGAAGAAGAAGAAGAAGAGATCTTCTGTCAATGATGCAGAGCCAATACAAATCAGTTTCACGGTGGATCTTAGTCGGCATTGCAAAGGTTCGGCTGGCTGTCTCTGTTGGCAAAGTAAGTCCTTGGGTTGGTTTACATTGTCTGGGCGTGGAGGTTAGGGTTGGGTCTTCTGTTTGATTCCATATGAGCGGATGATTAGCAGTAGTATTTTTGATATCATCTCGTGTGAAACAGAGCATTGTTTCTCTTCAAAAGCGTGACAATCAATCTGCTTACGGTTGGTGCTCTTTACAGTCCATGGGCCAAGACCCGAAAAATGGGTTATTGGTACCACCTCAGGTGGCAAAACCGTTTTGGTGTCATTTTGTTTGTCGTGCATAGATATGCTTATCAAGCTATGATAGCATTAATGAGTAGCTTAGTCATAATAAATGAATTTTTAACCAATTTGGTCTCGTTTTTATATCCCTATACTTCTGAATCGAAACTAACCGCTATATAAAGAAGAACACTGTCTTCTGTATGTCCACAGGTGTTCTGTTGTAAACGCGGTGCGCTTAGTCTTTATTCAAAGAAGCGAAGGGAATATCCAAAGGGTTATGATGTCCACAGCTGTCACGCGGTGCGCTTAGTCTTTATCTAGAACAATGTACCGTTATCATATCTAAAGTTCCTAATGAAAGGGATTATCTATACTGTTTTTATACTATCCTCTCAACAAATACATCAGTTTTAAACAAAAATGACTCTGTTCATTTACAGTATTATTTATTATAATGTATTGTAGTGTATCGATACATTGTTTTTGCATTATCTTTCATTGTTGGATGGAAATAAAGCGACAATGGCGTTTCCACCGTAGCGTTTTCACCGGAAAATGATAAATAATTGAAAAATACTGTAAAATTCACGAGGAATTGCTTTTTTGTTGTTGTTGTTTTTAGATAAAGGGATATACACTGTATCATAAGCTTTGGATATTCCCTTCGCCGTCTTGAATAAAGACTAAGCGCTGTGGACATCATAGCCTTTGGATATTCCATTCCCTGCCGTGAATAAAGACTAAGCGCACCGCGCTTACAACAGAACACCTGTGAACATACAGATGACAGTACTCTTCTTTGTATAGCGGTTAGTCTCGGTTCAGAAGTATAGGGATATAACAACGAGACCAAATTGGTTAAAAATTCATTTATTATGACTAAGCTACTCATTTGGAAATGCTATCATAGCTTGATAAGCATATCTATGCCCGACTAACAAAATGACACCAAAAAGGTTTTGCCACCTCAGGTGGTACCAATATCTGGCCTGGCCCATGGACTAATACAAGACATTCCGACCCACCTCCACCTTGAGACTATCGTATAGGCGTTGTGGTGAAGAGTAGTGTTCAGCTCTGTTTCATACGAGATGATATCAAAAATATGCTACTGCTAATCATCCGCTCATGATTGTGAAAACAAGCGGAAGTTTTTCAAACTATGATGATAAAATAATGATAAAATGATATAGTAATGATAAAATGATATTATAATGAAATTAAGTAGAATGAAAAAAAAAATTATATGTATTTGTATATAGATGCACTGCTCATACTGCACTATTAACGGTGGAGGGAAATTAATCTCACACACTGCCACTTGACAGGTAAGCCGAAACCTAGAACAGAGTGAGCGTGACGTGATCAACCGAACTGAGCTCATAGACTCTTTCATGGACTCCTAATACTATAGTATGGAGAAGACGTGGCACAGGTAATCAGAATGATTGAAAAGCGCCAATAAACACGAACAACAACAAAAACAATCTGCACTTACTGTTGGTGCTCTATACAAGACATTCCAATCCACCTCCACCTTTTTCAAACATTTCAAGAGGAGTCTTGTGGTGAGTTACAGTCTGTTAAACATGTCAATATACTGTGAAAAACAAATTGAAGGCCAGCTGCAATTACAGCCTCACATTTTCCGACATCACACCAACTTTGATCAACACATTTCATATTTACTCGCGATGGAGAGGGAAATGGTGAACAACAACATTGCAAGATTGATACATTTCTGCCAAGACAACAGACGGGAACTGATTCCATGTAAAATACATAAACGTGTATTTTGATTTTTTTTTTCTATGCATTTTCCCATATCATTACACACAGAGCAGTGTCATGCAGCGCAAAATGTGGGAAATGCTGAAAATTACCCTGGTATAAACTGTCAATCTCTTGAAGTATATTGGGATTGAAGCAAGTTTGGAAATTAATTGGATGTAGAATTTTTGATTTGTTTGTTAAATTCATGCATATTTATTTTGCCCCGTTTTTATTAGTTAAAAAGAAAAAAAAAACAGCCTTGGCGCCCGTCAAAAGTCGAAAAAGTATATTATAAGTGACCTGTAGGCCAAGTTTGGTGCTTTTGGAAGAACTTGAACCAAACACCCTATACTATGCCCTTAGGCCTCCGACAAAGGAGGTCTTTGACCTTGTGTGTTTTTCACAGGTCAAAGGTAATAAATGTATTAATAATAGGGCATACCAATGCTCTCTAGAACATCATGTTTACCATTAATCAATGATGCCAAACATCAATATTCTGATACTTGGAGGTCATTGGCCTCTCAAGGTCATCAGAGGTCAAAGATAGAAACCTGTCTGTGCTCTTTAGAATATATGAAGACAATTTCAATATTGTAAATAGATATGCTTGTTTTGAACATCTTAACCATGTTTATCATTAAATAATGACATCACAGATCAATAATACTTTGAGGTCATTGACCTCTAAAGGTCACCAGATGTCAAAAGGTAGAAACCTGTCTGTGCTCTTTGGAATATGAAGACAATTTCATCGTGAAACAGATATGCTTATTTTGTACATCTTTACCATGTTTATCATTAAATAATGACATCACAGATCAATATTTTTGAGGTCATTGACCTCTAAAGGTCATCAGAGATCAAAGGTAGATACCTGTCAATGCCCTGTGGAATCAGAATTGTAGTACAATGTCTAACCATATCTATCATTCGCAAATGCTTCCAAACATCAATATTCTGATATTTAAAGTTCATTGACCTCTGGAGGTCATCACAGGTCAAATCAGACTTGCCTCCCGATCTTAAAATGAATCTTATGGTATGTACTAACACTGGTGAAAGTTTCAAGCTTTAGTCAAATTTTTCAGAATTCTCATGATTTTGAGGGCTTAACCGCTTTACTATTGGTAATTTTATATTGGTATATCGCAAGTTATGACATTAATTTTACATTGGTATAATTAAATCCCTGGTCTTTACTTTTATCCGTTCTCCCTCTCTCTTTCACAAATACTGATTACTCGGGGCTTACAGCCAAACAAGCTTGCCTTCCTGTATAGGTCCCGTCATACTTCTCTTCGTACAACCTGAACCGAGATTTCGACCACTTATCATCAGAACTACTGCGCATACCGTGTATTGTTTTTGTTCGTTTTGTACATTATTGACAAGATACAAGAACTTATATTACTACAATTTATATAACATTGATATAATTTGAGGTAATATAAATATATACGAGAAGTATGAAATAAATCGAAATTGAAATTGAATTATGTTCACATGTTTTCATCTAATAGTGATACACAAAATGGTCGTGGTTAGATGCTGATTAATTACGGGGATGACATCATGAACTCACATCTCTCCCATAGAGCATGGGAGCGTTAAAAATATCGGAATAGGACTGCCTTTGCTCAATGATTTAGCGGCAACAAACCCTCTGTATACAGGATATTATTCCTTGCTTGTTGCAACAAAACGAAAAAAGAAAAGTGACCCGTTTTCTTTGCTATGTCATGCCATGAAATAAACGTTAACCAAGCTACGTATTTGTTTTAATTTACTATTTACCCTGTACACAGCCAAATATTGAGCAGAATTTTATTTTCAAAGCCTTTGGAAAATTTTCACTTTCCTTGGAATAGAGTCTGGCCTATATTCCCTTCATCGTTATATCTTCGACCGAGGTACAGAGGTTACACAGGATAGGTGCAGTATGACTTTCATAATTACCGACGGCGTTGAGTAACCTAATATTGAGAATATCACTTCCATAGGTCAGGACTGTGTCGGTGTTGATTGCCGTGTCTTCGACCTGCTGAGCGAGACTGTCTGCGACTTCCTGAGATGACGCCGCTATCCGTAGTCGCATATCGCCCACAACGCTCCCGTTGGAAAAGACAACATCTCCGCAAGTCAGACTTAAAAGAGTTGAATCAAGTTTCTCCGTGTAGTAATTAGTTACCTGTGGGTGAGATTCGTGCTATCATCAATGTCACGAAAATAATATACGAAGAAAAGTGTTGAAGAATACTCTCTCTCTTTCTCTTTCATCAACGTAGCTTCGAACCTTCTTATTACATGATGGGGAGGGGAGGGGCTGGAAGGCACCGCACAGGCACACACAACAACTTTTATTTGCTGCACACACTACGACAATAAACAGTTGAGATTTTGCCCATTGCAATTTTTGCCCCCCCCCCCCAAAAAAAAAAAAAAAACAAAAACAAAAAAACAAAAAACAAAACACCAACCAACCAAACAAACAATAATAATAATGAGAATAAATACATTTCACTCAAACAGTTACTAGTAGACCTATATAATAGTACGCCGTGCCACGACTCATGATTTTTCTTGACAGGTTTACACATTTTATTTTATAGCATCATGATCATGTTAGCTGTATTCCGTTCTCGCACTGTCTTGTGAAAGTCTGTGGCTGTCTTACTTCACAGTTTATTAGTTCCGCATTTTTTCTTTAATTAAGAAACCCACATTTCACGTAGAAGGTTCTTGAGAGTACAAGGTTCCTTCATTTTCCCATAACGAGCCAATTCCATCTCAGTAAAGACGTATAATGATGTATACAATATGTTTTGATATTATTTGATATTATTATTGATTCCTTATGCAGACAATCAAATTGAAATGATTCTAGTTATGGTGTGAGATAACGTACACTATTTTCAATTATTAATTCAGTATTAATTCAGTAATTTAACGTAATAAAAGTGATTGAAAAAGAACAGATCGCTTTTGAAGTATCATGCTTCATTTTAGCCTTGATGTTTTTGTCTTGTTTTATAAATCTACGATGGGACTTTTGCTGACCAGTCGTAGTTTTAAGCACTTTAATTTTCTCTTTGTAATACCAATCCTATATGGGCTGAATATCGCACAACGAGTGGGTAATCACAGGACTTACAACACCACAGAACAGGGCAGCCATCTCCTGGTAGTAGGCCGATGTTACATTCTCAAGGTCAGCTGTAAACTCGAGAGCAGTACCGTTCCTTCCAGTGATTATCAGATGAACTCGGGCGGAACTTGTAAAAGGAGCTTTGACGTTGGACGTACATAAAAATGACATGTATGCTTATAAATACATGTATATATATATACATAGATGATTATACAATGTATGTGTATAAATATGTGTATAAATAGGAGTGAGCATAGGGAGAAAGAGAGAAAATTGCAAAATGGCATCAACATCTTTTGTTAAGCAATGTTTTATCTGAATTTCCGACGCGATGAGTTGGAAAGATTATGTGAAGCTACATACAATGGCATGAAGAAGAACCGTCAGCAACAGTGCAAAGTCTGAAATAAAAAAAAAAAAAAACTGTCTTCCCATCACTTAAGTAAAGCTGTCACGCAATGATATGAAGAAGAACCGTCAGCAATAATTCAAAGTCTGAAATAACGAAAAAGCTGTCTTCCTATCACTTTTTTAGTATTGGTTGAGCAACTTTGCCATAGTTTCTTGTCTGTATAGTAGTATTACTATGCTGTTATGCACAGTATACCTGGGCCCCGTTTTATCAAAAGATAAAATCGATTTTAAATGTCCTTACCACACAGGCTGCCATAGACTTACAGTTGAAATCAACTATATAATCAATTTCAACTCTTCATAAAACAGGGCCCTGGTTTGATCAGAGGTATATCATTGATTTTTGTTTTTTTATTTTTTCAATGATTATCCAATGTGCCTTTCGCAAAAATTCACATGAACATACAATATACATGAGTGT
Source organism: Diadema setosum (assembly GCF_964275005.1). Taxonomy (NCBI): domain Eukaryota; kingdom Metazoa; phylum Echinodermata; class Echinoidea; order Diadematoida; family Diadematidae; genus Diadema; species Diadema setosum. Next base: position 4,910,190 of record NC_092689.1, on the reverse strand, counting down.
ATGCCTAATATTGATTGGCTACACGCAGCACCCGCCTTTATACCCCCGTCACACTAGAGGCAGAATGAGCCGGAATGCTGCTGGAATGAAAATTCTTCCTGCTTTCCTGCATATTCGAAGTGCATTCTAAAAATTCTGACAACATTCTGAGTGCGTTCCAAACATTCGGGCCCATTCTTGTGGCCAGCCCGAATGTTTTAAGCATGCTTAAAACATTCGAGGAGCATTCGAAGTGGAGAAATATCGATTTTTATTCGAAAGGTATTCTAACTGGACTCTGATTGCATTTCAAATATTCCTACGGCATTCTAAATATTCTGACGGCATTCTAACAGCATTTGAAATAATCTGATCTCACTTGAGGGAGAATCGGAACGGTGTTGCACCTCAAATTCTGCCAAAATATCTCAAATGCTCATACAATTACACCCAGTTAAATACTGGTTAGTGAAAAGGTTAGAGTAAAGATTACGATTAGAGTTAGCTTTAGGGTTACAGTTTGGGTTAGGGTTAGGATTAGGTTCAGGATTAGGAGTAGGGTTAGGGTCACGGGAAGGGTCTGGGGTAATTGCCCAGGGGGTAACTAGCCTAGACACTCTCTTTCAAGAAGGTTTTGCTGGAGGACAACAATCTGTAGCAAAGCAATATGGTCCAAGGATGATCGGGTTGAGACTGGTGAAAATCATCATTTTATACGCTATCGGAGACCATTCCGGCGGCATTCTTGACACACATGGGACATTCGTGTTGCATTCTAAGTACATTCTAAGTGTATTCCAAATTTTCAGGCTGCATTCTGTTTGAATTCGTGAACATTCAAAGTATATTTGGTAGCCATTCCTGGAACGTTCTGACCGCATTCGAAATGAGTTTGTACTGCATGCGAGACGCTTTCCGACCATCAGACTTCGGGCAGCAATCGAACCGCGCTCGTGCGGCATTCGAAGTGCTTTCTAAAGATTCTGACCCCATTCCAACAGTATTCTGAATATTCCTACAGCGTTCCAAGTACATTCGAGCAGCATTCGAGAGCTAATTCATTCGGAATGTGCAAGAATGATCCGAGAATGATTCGAAGTCCATTCAAAAGTATTCGAACAGCATTCCCTACCAAACTGTTAGAATTTGAATTTTTCTCCCGAATGTGGCACGAATTTGGAAAATCTTTAATTCCGGCTGGTTCTGCTTGATTCGTGCTGATTCCGAATAAGTGTGACGGGGGTATATTTTCTTTCAGCAACGCACCAGCGCTGATGGCTGCAATGATGTACCAACAATTTGACGAAAATGACGCAATCACCAGATGTTAACTCGAAAGAGAATCATGCTGGATGGCATAATATAAAAACTTCACATTTTCAAAATACAAACACTTCTCATTTTTGCATTATGCACAGATGCACTTTTTTGTCTTGATTTCTTTTTCTTTCTTCATTTTTCCAGGTAGTAGCTATATAATCTCCTAATTTGTTATTGTTGTAAGCATTAATTGTTTAGACAACTATTTCTGAGGCCAATATCCTCGTTAAGCGTTTATTCATGATGGTGGTCTCCTGTATTTTTGTTATATTTAAAGTTTCTTGATTTGTTGTTTGTTTGTCTTTTAAATACTGTTGAACGGCAGGTACATGCGATTCTTATTAAAGTTTGCAGTGATAAAATATTATGAACAAAATAACACCTGTTCGTTTTCATTTTGCATTATCATGGAATAATGTCGTATGATTGAATTTATCACTTGCCTATTGAAACTGTTAGATTCGAATGCTATTGTACTCAATTTTTTTTCTTCAATTGACTCTGTGTTACATTCGTGCGTGAAAAAAAAAATGCAGACATAAAATCAATCAATCAAAACAAGAGAGCCCTCAGGAAAGGACTGACCACCAGGGAGCGTGTGATACTCTCTATACCAGTTCCTTGAGTAGAATCAACAAAGAAGAGACTGCATGGTTTCTATACACTGCCTGCTATCAGAAATCAGGTTGCACAAATTCGTTTAAACAGCACTTGTTTTCATGTCAATAAATGTCTCCTGTGTAATGCATGTCTTCATGCTGCAATACTTTCAGCACGTGAGATACGTATACATTAATCAAGTCTATGTATATATATAGATATATATATATATATATATATATATATGAGATATATAGTGAGATATGAGAAAGAAAGGAGAAATATGAGGTATATATAGGTGTGACGGAATGACTGCTCGCAGATGTTGTTGCTGCTTAGGCACCTAAGTGGAAAAAAAATATGTATTTTATACAATTTCTACAATTTACCGCTGTTATTGCTTATTTATACTATACTGCTACTACTGTTGCATTATTTTCATTGCCAGTATATTTCACAATATTGCCGCTCCGTTGTAGTGAATGTCATGATGCTGTCTATATTCCGTTTGATTTTCATAGGATTTTGATTTGCCTTATTCTCTTCAAATGTATACAAATTGGTTGCTTTTCTGCTTTTGTGTTTACGTCCCAAGTCCTTAAAAAAAACCGGTAACTCGGTCGAAATCTCGGGAGAATTAAAGGCTATTAGTGAACATACTGTTCACTAATACTGTAACTGTATACTTACATATATATATATATATATATATATATATATATATATATATATATATATATATATATTTATATTCATATATATATGCAATGTATGCATTCATAATGTTTATTGTAGAAATTATATAAAATATCTTTTTTCACTTAGGAGCCTAAGCAACAATTAAAAAAGTTGGACTATTCTTCATTTATAATTATTGTATTTAATGATTGCAAATAAAACTAGTAGATGGTGCTAATTGTTATTTTTTTTCTTCATCAAAGATCTATTATTGAGAGATGGCATGCCAACGGTTAATTGAGGTGTTGCTGTCGAGGAAAGCCCGGCAGAACTCGGTGTAAGTGGTGGAAGCGTTGAGAGACTGTCACTGGTACCTTGGAACTGAGATGTCGACATCGCGCTGGTTCTTACTGAAGTTGTAGGTGTTGCGAGTGTGGTAGAAACTTCACTCCTGGTAGTTGGTGCTGAACTCGTAGCAAGTGTTGATCCTTCAACAGGCACCACAGATGTTACTAGAGATGCTAGTGTGGTAGAAACTTCACTCCTGGTAGTTGGTGCTGAACTCGTAGTTGATCCTTCAACAGGCACCACAGATGTTACTTCAGGAGTGGTCCCTATTTCAGTCGTTTCAGTCGTTTCTGGAGTTGTTGTGTCGGGAGTTGTGGCCGTGGATTCCATGAAGTAAAAGTCGGTGGGCCCTCCACTGAAATCATTACCGCTCTTACCAGTAGCAGCGACGTCTGATGATGCCATAGTGAAATGTTGGGTTGAGGTGAGAATTTCGGTTGTGTCCGACCGTACGAATGATATTGCCTCGGTTATTTCGTCGGGAGTCGTTCCTTCACTTTGTAGTTCTGTAAATATCACTGTGGCTAAGTCCGTGGAAGTAGACGTGACGTCAGTTACACCCGATGACACCATCGCAGACCCCTCGAAACCATCTCCACTCTCTCCGCTAGAACTGCCTTCATATTCATCCGTAAAGGACACACGATAATCAGTTGTTTCTGACAATACTAACGTTACGGTTTCAGTTTGGAGACTTGAATCGTCTCCGCTAAAATTATCATCGTCTAGTGGTGTCATGGACTGCAACAGCGCCGAAGTCAATGGAAACTCGGTTGTTCCCGATGTCGTTGAATCTTTTTTCACCAGAAAATAGAAAAAAATATCCGGCATTAGATTTTCCTCTCGGTCAACTGGCTAGTTTGGTAACGCTGAGTTGGTTCAAAGGGGCCCTGAAATCCAAATGCATGTTGATTTGTGTTGATGTATGATACCCTCAACATCACCTTTGCGGTGAAATGAATATCTAGAAACATTCCATATATTTATTTTAACGACTTTTTCTTCTATTTTTCTTCAGATTACTTGGGAACGCCCACTTGCATGATTCTGTGATATTAATGTGACTAAGAAAAGACATGGCGAGGGAACATGCAAGTTATGCTGAGTCGAGGGGAAGGTGCATTCCAATGTCTTTTGTTAAACATTTCAGTACTTTAGCAATGATTGACAGATAAGGTCATCTTAAGAATATTGGTTTGGATGGATTTTTTGTGGGCGTTCCCAAGTAATCTGAAGAAAAAAGAAGAAAAAATCGTTAAAAATATATGGAATGTTTCTAGATACTCTTTTCATAGCAAAAGTGATGTTGAGGGTATCATAAATCAGATCAAATCAACATGCATTTCGATTTCAGTGCCCCTTTAATGATCAAGAGAGCCGCTTATTAGTCCATGGGCCAGGCCAGATATTGGTACCATCTGAGGTGGCAAAACCTTTTTGGTGTCATTTTGTTTGTCGGGCATAGATATGCTTATCAAGCTATGATAGCATTTCCAAATGAGTAGCTTAGTCCTAATAAATGAATTTTTAACCCGTTTGGTTTCGCTGTTATATCCCTTTACTTCTGAATCGAAACTAACCGCTATAGAAAAAAGAGCACTGTCTTCTGTATGTCCACAGGTATTCTGTTGTAAACGCGGTGCGCTTAGTCTTTATTCAAGGCAGCGAAGGGAATATCCAAGGGTTATGATGTCCACAGCGCTTAGTCTTTATTCAAGACGGCGAAGGGAATATCCAAAGCTAATGATACAGTGTATATCCCTTTATCTAAAAAGCAAAAAAAAAAAAAAAAAAAAAACAATTCCTAGTGGAAATTTTCAAAGGTCACACTCTGCCTGTCTTTGGTCAAAGAGCGTTAAAAATATTTGGCATTGGTCGGGTTGATGGCTGAAATCTATGACTAAGCTGCTACTCTGGAAATGCTATTATACTTTTATAGCAAAATAATATCCCTTAGATATATGCCATTTCAAAATGCACAACTAGAACTTGCCACCTCAGGTGGTACCAGTAACCCATTTTTCGGGTCTTGGCCCATGGACTAATTGTGTGACAATTGTTTCCGTGTCTGTGTGTGTGTGTGTGTGTGTGTGTGTGTGTGTGTGTGTGTGTGTTTGTCTGATTAACAACAATATCAGTTCTGGTAAACACTGCAAAAAAAAACAACAACAAAACAAAACAATGTACCGTCATCATATCTAAAGTTACTAATAAAAGGAATTATCTATACTGTTTTTATACTACCCTCTCAACAAATACATCAGTTTTAAACAAAAATCACTCTGCTCATTTACAATAGTATTTATTATTACGTATTGTAGTGTACCGGTTCATTGTTTGATGGAAATAAAGCTACATTGACGTGGCATTAGTGTTTTCACCTCAGCGTTTTCACCGGAAAATGATGAATAATCAAAAATACGGCAAAATCCACGAGGAATTGCTTTTTTGTTTGTTTTTTTAGATAAAGGGATATACACTGTATCATAGGCTTTGGATATTCCCTTCGCCGTCTTGAATAAAGACTAGACGCACCGCGTTTAGCTCTGGACAGCATCACCCTTTGGATATTCCCTTTGCCGCCTTGAATAAATACTAAGCGCACCGCGTTTACAACAGAACACCTGTGGACATACCATGAGCTCCATGGACATACAGAAGACCGTGCTCTTGTTTCTTATAGCGGTTAGCCTCGATTCAGAAGTATAGGGATATAAAAACGAGACCAAATTGGTTAAAAATTCATTTATTAGGACTAAGCTACTCATTTGGAAATGCTATCATAGCTTGATAAGCATATCTATGCCCAACAAACAAAATGACACCAAAAAGGTATTGCCACCTGAGATGGTACCAATAACCAATTTTTCGCCTCTTGGCCCATGGACTATATAGTGACATAATGTGAAACATGGCAAAAAGGATTGATAACCCTTAGCAACAAGTGGTTCATTTTTGTTTTAAAGGCATTTTTTGATACATTTTATAAGAGATCTTTGTTTTTTTTTCTTTTCTTGCTCTATTCTTGCAGAAAATGTGTGGGGTTTTTTGTGTGTGTTTGTGCGTATATAAATGTTTCATGATTGTTAAACCCTAAGTCAACGAGTAACCGTTTCAAGAATTATAGTGTATGGAATGATACACATAATGCAATCAACCGGACAATTGCAGAACAACTTACTGTAGCATACGAAGGTAAACGGATAATTATAGCAATCTGTTTCAATACAAAGTTTTAACTAGAAAACTTTTAATAGAGCTTGGTCTGACCAACTGAGTATTATTTCATCGACGTGTTGTACATATGTTTTTGCATTTACAAACACACACACACACACACACACACACACACACACACAAAAAAAAAAAAAACATTGACCACGTTTACAAACAAACCTTGCTGAGACGGCACCACGGATAGCAAGACAACCAGGAGATACAATTCCCAAGACGCCATTTTTGAAGGGTCCAGATGGATCGTCTGTGGACTGTGGGTATATGCTCAATTAAAGTGTATCTGTACCATAAAATAAAAATATGACAGTTGTTAGACCATGCCCTTAGTTACCTAGAAAAAGTTGTCTGTAATCACAAAAGGCGCTCGCAGCTATCATAATTTTGATAGGTTTTCCCGGTTAATTTCATACTGTTATTCCAATTCATGAACGTGCATTCAAATTCACACAGCGCACTCACGCAAAAATATTCGGGCATTCAAATTCAGAATGCAAGTGTTTAAATTTCATTTGTGGGAGCTCTGTTTTGTTTCCGTCAAATCAAATTAACGCATGTGCGTTCAATTTTCAAATGCGAGCACTGTAATTTCTACTCGTGCTTCAAATTTATGCAATAGTCCCGAACAGCCTGTTTGGGGCTTTCCATTTCATTTTCAGATGATCAATTTCTTACTCAGTGCAATCAATTTAATGAAGGAAATAGAATAGATTTTTTTTTAAAGAATTAGGTAATGGGTTGAGCATGGGGGCAGAAAGGGGCGAAAGTTTCTTATAAAGCAAGCAAAGAGGTATACCCAAACCAGGCTTATATGCATTTAATTATGTTTAGTGCTTCTGTATTGTTCCGTGTTCATTGTTTTCGGATTTTCATTTAAAGAAATTTTGATTTATAAGGTTCAATCAGCAGTGCATCCCAACAACAAGACAATCTAAACATATTCCTTGATGACACCGCAAGCACTAAAAAAGGATGACTCCCCAAAACTGTAACCACACAATGCATCAATTTAAAGACCAACTGACACACAATGATCTCACACAGGTGGAAATCAGGTGCTTTCACAAAAGAGAGCATCAATAATCGGGGCTAGCGCTCTCACATCTAGAAATACTTGCCCCTACTGCATTTCGCTCTCTCTCTTTCAATGTGATGGCAACAATGAATTTGTGTACCTTGAATTGGAGCAGCAAATGAAAATGCAGTGTAAAATCGACAATTTTAACAGCAAATAGTTTAAAAGCACGCTGGTGCACGCTTTAGCGGAGTACTTTATTGAAAGATCAAAATATCCCAGATTAAAGGATAGAAAACTAACATGCGCAAATGTGCGCTTTCTAGAAAAATATTAGGTTTTTAAGAGGGTCTAATTTTCATTTCAGTCAGATTTCCGGATTACGAAGAAACTAGAAATACATGTTTATAATATTGAATTCTTTCCTAAACTACTCTTAATCAATTCGAGTATTTCATTTAAAATTTTACGGGGGAATAAAGCTTGTAATTCAACGAAAGGTGAAATGCGTTCTTCGTCTCCAAACTTCGCCTTGCAACTAGAGCGGTGCAGAGCATGACTTCAAAGCGTATAGTGGAATGATAGACATCCCATTGTAACGCTTTGAAACCAAACATAAGTTTGCATGAATTTACGAACGAGTTGTCTCTCCTTTTCTTACACCTCCATGATTGTACACGTCTTGCTCGTTGACGTGTATTGTATACATGGGTATTGTCATCGGTTTCAATGTAGCCGAATCTAATCTATTCAAAACTAGTGAAAAACGACACACAATATTATATAATGATACACGCCCCCAAGCTAAGGAAATGCAAGACTTCTTTTCAGTGAGCCAGTTCACAGTTATTTTAGTCCATGGGCCAAGAGCCGAAAAATGGGTTGTTGGTACCATCCGAGGTGGCAAAACCTTTTTGATGTCATTTTGTTTGTCGGACATAGATATGCTTATCAAGCTATGATAGCATTTGCAAATGAGTAGCTTAGTCATAATAAATGAATTTTAAACCAATTTGGGCTCGTTTTTATATCCCTATACTTCTGACTCGAAACTAACCGCTATACAAATATGAGCACTGCCTTCTGTATGTCCACAGGTGTTCTATTGTAAACGCGGTGCGCTTAGTCTTTATTCAAGGCAGCGAAGGGAATATCCAAAGGGTTATGATGTCCACAGCTGTCACGCGGTGCACTTAGTCTTTATCTAGACCAATGTACCGTTATCATATCTAAAGTTCCTAATAAAAGGGATTATCTACACTGTTTTTATACCATCCTCTCAACAAATACATCAGTTTTAAACAAAAATCACTCTGTTCATTTACAACATTATTAATTATAATGTATTGTAGTGTACCGGTACATGGTTTTTGCATAATCTTTCATTGTTGGATGGAAATAAAGCGACATTGGCGTGGTATTAGCGTTTTCACCGTAGCGTTTTCACCGGAAAATGATAAATAATTGAAAAATACGCTAGAATTCACTAGAAATTGCTTTTCTGTTGTTGTTGTTTTTACATAAAGGGGTATACACTGTATTATAAGCTTTGGCTATTCCCTTCGCAATCTTGAATATTAGACTAAGCGCTGTGGACATCATAACCCTTGGATATTCCCTTTGCTGCCTTGAATAAAGACTAAGCGCACCGCGTTTACAACAGAACACCTGTGAACATACAGAAGACAGTGCTCTTCTTTGTATAGCGGTTGGTCTCGATTCAGAAGTACAGCGTACAGGGATATAACAACGAGACCAAATTGGTTTAAAATTCATTTACTATGACTAAGCTACTCATTTGGAAATGCTATCATAGCTTGATAAGCATATCTATGCCCGACAAACAAAATGACACCAAAAAGGTATTGCCACCTCAGATGGTACCAATATCTGGCCTGGCCCATGGACTATTTATGGTACAATAGATTATGATCTTTCGGTTTTTTTTTCTCAATCGGAGACAGCATGATGCATAATCACGCCAACACATTATTCATGGATTCACGTTCAAACAAAGTATGAAGTTGCGCAGAGCATGCAGGTGACAAGAACGGTCTGTCAACACTTCGGCAGGCATTCATTTCATTGTTTTGTGTTGAATGCATAAAAATCACTTTACCAACATTGCTACATACCAGGCAGGTGCTAGTAGGCGTTTTCACATCAGCCCGATAAAAATCCAAGCTCGAAATATTTTCGCGATTGCGAACTAGCGCGCTATTTCATTTCTTATTCACATCAGCCCGAAGAGACAGTAGGCGTTTTCACATCAGCCCGATAAAAATCCAAGCTCGAAATATTTTCCGCCATTGCGAATTAGAGCGCTATTTCATTTCTTATTCACATCAGCCCGAAGAGGGGGTAGCCCGAATAGTTAGAAATTTTAAAAAAGCTAATTCGACAGCTGAGTATGTGCAAACAGCATCAGTAATGTGTGTGCCCTCTCAAAAATTCCTCATGATTTGTGTGCAGTGTGTCTCGATCGATCGGGTCCCACACGCTAGGCATGATGGGATTCATCGCGCTAATTTCTCGAGTCGTTTTCACATTATCAAATAGCGCGCTACTATCCCGCTATTTCAGAAATTTCCTGAGTTGGAGTGGAGGAATTTTCTCGATCAGAGCGATACAATTAGCGCGCTAATTTGTGTTCACATTATCAAACAGCGCGCTATTTCGCTATCGGGAAAATTTCCCAAGTCAGAAAATAGCGCGCTATTTCGAAACATCAGGCTGATGTGAAAACGCCTCCTCAGAGCGATACAATTAGCGCATTAATTTGTGTTCACATTATCAAATAGCGCGCTATTTCGCTATCGGGAAAATTTCCCAAGTCGAAAAATAGCGCGCTATTTCGAAACATTGGGCTGATGTGAAAACGCCTACGAGCACCGTTTACAAGGGTTACAATATGTCATGAACTAGACTTGGAAATTGATCCGATATATCCGGAGCCCCAAATTCGATTCAGGTGACCCTATCCATTACACATCTGTGATTTGGGACGAATGGCCATGTGATCTTTGAGATTCTCTTCGAAGAAAGAGAATCGAACCTGCCATCTTGCGTACAGGATTTAAGATTTGATAGGTCACATACAGCGTGTCCCCCCCCCCCCCCCAAAAAAAAAAAAAAAAAAAAAACCGAATTTCCTTGCAACTTTTTACTATTGAAATCATAATTTTTTTTTAGACATACGTCGATGAAAAGATATACTTTTTTTCTTTCATTTGATGTACAACTTAATGTTCATCGTTCATGCATGACTGAGTTAGAACAACGAACAATGGTGCTATCAAATTTTCATTTGTACGCGCAAATGGTGACTTTAAGTGAATTTTTCAGACTTTTACGTTTAAAAAAAGGTTTATAACCTAAATATCCACATTTTCTTCTTTCGTATCAGACCTTATGCGTCAAATATAAACGACGCACGCTTGAGAAAAATGTGCATGAAAGCATACTTCATTTCTACCGATTCTACGGATAGTCGAAAAACAAGCATTCAGCTCTCCCAACTTAGCATTTGACAATGGGCTCACCTGCGCCACTGAATTCACACAAAACAATGGCAGTGCTACAGTGAACTTTAGGCGTTTTCACATCAGCCCGATGTTTCGAAATAGCGCGCTATTTTCTGACTTGGGAAATTTTCTCGATAGCAAAATAGCGCGCTATTTGATAATGTGAACACAAATTAGCGCGCTAATTGTATCGCTCTGATCGAGAAAATTTCTCCACTCCAACTCGGGAAATTTAGCGCGCTATTTGATAATGTGAAAACGACTCGAGAAATTAGCGCGATGAATCCCATATAATATAAGATTTTGAAAATTAAAGATCTGTTTTTCTTTCAATTGGGTCAGTCTATGTTCAGTTACAACACAAATGCTCTTCCCATTATATTTAATTCGATGTTTCCACGAAATCAGTCTTTTCATGATTATCCCACTAGGCGATATTTCTAATACAAGCTCTTTCAGTTTGGTAATTACAATTGATCTTTAACGCGGATGGCGGCCATATTGGATTTAACCAATATGACCGCCCCAGGAGGCGCCAGTCTTGGCGACCATCAAAAATCAAAAAAGTATATTATAAGTGACCTGTTGGCCAAATTTGGTGCTTTTGGAAGAATTTGAACCAAACACCCTGCACTATGCCCTTAGGCGCCCGACTATCATAGGTCGCTATCCCAGTCAAGTAGATTATTTTGTCAATACGATGGTTTCCTTCATCTGTTAAATAGGCCTACCTTGAGATGATGAATATTATATGTAGGCCTAATGTTTTGCATGTTATTACATCAATTGTTTTTTTAGTATTCTTGTTTATATTTTGATGTGAAAATTGTTCATTTTACCATGATTTTATTTGTACATGTAGGAAAAAAATAATAATCGAAGACGGAAAATGAATTACGCACACTTTGTGTGCTCATACGTTTTGTTAAAATACACACAGTTTATAATGATAAAATTAAGTAGAATGAAAAAAAAAGTTATATTTATATGCATTGGTATATAGATGCACTGCACTATTAACTGTGGAGGGAAATTGATCTCACACACTAGGCGTTTCACATCAGCCCGATAAAAATCCAAGCTCGAAATATTTTTGCGATTGCGAACTAGCGCGCTATTTCATTTCTTATTCACATCAGTCCCTGTAAACGGGGTCATAGACTCTTTCATGGACTCCTAATACTATAGTATGGAGAAGACGTGGCACAGATAATCAGAATGATTGAAAAGCGCCAATAAACACGACCAATAAACACGTTCAAGAGGCATCTTGGTGAGTTACAGTCTGTTAAACATGTCAATATACTGTAAAAAACAAAACAAAACAAATTGAAGGCCACCTGCAATACAGCCTCACATTTTCCTGCACCACACCAACTTTGATCAACACATTTCATATTATTACTCTTGATGGAGAGGGAAAATAGTAAACAACAACATTGCAAGATTGATACATTTCTGCCGAGACAAGAGACGGGAACTGATTCCATGTAAAACACATACACGTGTATTCTGATTTTTCCATGCATTTTTCCCATATCATTACACACAAAGCAGTGTCATGCAGTGCAAAATGTGAGGAATGCTAAAATTACCCTGGTGTAAACTGCTAATCTCTTGCAGTATATTGGGATTGAAGAAAGTTTAGAAATTAATAAGCCAGTTCTTAATAAGCTCATGTACATGTTGGTACAAATGAACTTTCTTTTTCTCTCAGTTGGTTAGGCACTTCACTCGTTTTCAAAGCGACACAGTGCATAAGCTTGCCAGAGGTAACAATTTATGAAATTCATATTCAAACAAAGAATGAGCTTGCGTTTAGACCAGGTGACCAGTTGTTGTTGTTATTTTAAAGATCGAAAGAAGAGAGAGAGAGAGAGAAACAGGTGACCAGAATGGCCAATTGACATTTCAGGAGACATCCATTTCATTGTTTTGTATTGAATGCATTGAACAGCATTTTCTTTTGATTTTGCCAAATACCATGCAGGCTTGCTGTCAGGTGGATGTGCTGGCAAGCACCGTCTATATCAATATAAGGATAATAATGAGTAATCATCACATCACAGATGCTTATCTCAGTGAATTAACAAACCAAAATGCCTGTTGTCACAAATGACCTTTTTCTGTTCATGCGCAAAGTGGAACTACGAATTGGTCTATTGGATGCAGAATTTTTGTTTCGTTGAATTCATGTGTTTTCAATTTCTTTAGTTTGTTCTAGATTTTTCAAAATTGAGGGAGGTAAATTCGGCAGTACAATATAATTATAGAGATCACTACTAAATACAAATAAATCTGGCTCTAATTATTGAAATGATTCCTTATTGTAAATCAGGACAGTATTATTTTGTTGATATTTCCAACTAGTGTAAGAACAAGTTATTCAAAATACCATTAAGGGTGTACTATTGTCCTTGGTACAATATCCCCTGGTGACGCCATAAGGGTATATTAATTTTTACAGGTTTAACGTCATTTAAGGCGGTACATAATTATTGGGTATGCCGTAAAACGTCATTCATGGCAACATTCAGGGTCCATTAACATGCTGAGCTGCTTGGACATGGCTGGGAAGTATATTTGGGTGTACGTCACGAGACCGACATCCACAAATCATACAGCCCACGAGTCATACAGCCCATGAGTTCCACACTAAGCATACAAGGCCCACAAGACCGACACATTCAGCCCCGTGTTGTATTGTCGAACTCGTTGGTTGCTTTTACCTATATAGTATCAAACTCTTGAGCTGCATGACTCGTGGACCTTTTTTCAATGTCGAACTCATTAGTCCATGGGCCAGGCCAGATATTGGTACCATCTGAGGTGGCAAAACCTTTTTGGTGTCATTTTGTTTGTCGGGCATAGATATGCTTATCAAGCTATGATAGCATTTCCAAATGAGTAGCTTAGTCATAGTAAATGAATTTTTAACCAATTTGGTCTTGTTGTTATATCCCTATACTTCTGAATCGAAACTAACCGCTATACAAAGAAGAGCACTGTCTTCTGTACGTTCCATAGAGCTGTAAAATGCAGCTCTATGGTATGTTCACAGGTGTTCTATTGTAAACGCGGTGCGCTTAGTTTTTATTCAAGGCAGCGAAGGGAATATCCAAAGGTTATGATGTCCACAGCGCTTAGTCTTTATTCTAGACAGTGAAGGGAATATCCAAAGCGTATGATACAGTGTATATCCTTTTATCTAAAAACAACAATAACAACAAAAGCAATTCCTCGTGAATTTTACCGTATCTTTCAATTATTTATCATTTTCCGGCAAAAACGCTACGGTGAATAGCTGATACCACGCCAATGTCGCTTTATTTCCCTCCAACAATATAAGATAATGCAAAAACAATGTACCGGTACACTACGATACATTATAATGAATGATATTGTAAATGAACAGAGTGATTTTTGTTTAAAACTGATGTATTTGTTGATAGGGTAGTATAAAAACATTATAGGTAATCCCTTTTATGGGGAACTTTAGATATGATAACGGTACATTGGTCTAGATAAAGACTAAGCGCACCGCGTGACAGCTGTGGACATCATAACCCTTTGGATATTCCCTTCGCTGCCTTGAATAAAGACTAAGCGCACCGCGTTTATAACAGAACACCTGTGGACATACAGAAGGCAGTGCTCTTCTTTGTATAGCGGTTTAGTTTCGATTCAGAAGTATAGGGATATAAAAACGAGACCAAATTGGTTAAAAATTCATTTATTATGACTAAGCTACTCATTTGGAAATGCTATCATAGCTTGATAAGCATATCTATGCCCGACAAACAAACTGACACCAAAAAGGTTGTGCCACCTCAGATGGTACCAACAACCCATTTTTCGGGTCTTGGCCCATGAACTACATGAGCTGTATGACTCGTGGGTGTCGGTCTCGTGGGATGGCCCCGTATATTTGCCTGTAGAGCTAACACGGTACAGTAGGACATACAGGTCCTACAGTTGGGAATGCCGCGTATACTTAATATGGTGTTCAAATTGAAGTAAACACCCTACACTATGCCCTTAGGCCCCCGACTATCATAGGTCGCTATCCCAGTCAAGTAAATTATTTGTCAATACGATGGTTTCCTTCATCTGTTAAATAGGCCTACCTTGAGATGATGAAATATTATATGTAGGCCTATATATGTTTTGCATGTTATTACATCTATTCCTTTTTTAGTATTCTCGTTTATATTTTGGTGTGAAAATTTTTAATTTTCTCATGATTTTATTTGTACCTTTTAGGGAAAAAATTATAATCCAAAACTGAAAATGAAACTGATACATTAGCTAATGATTAACGTGATGCATAAAGTGTGTATTTCTTTAGCAATAAAAATGACCAACACAAAAGTGTGTACTCATTTCAAATAAACATTTGCGATTATCCTCTGACTTCTGGAGAATAATGAATGGTCAATGCCTTGAAATATAAAATATCAATGTCTGGTCTCATTGGTTGGTTGGTAATGGCTAGCTGTTTATGAAATGATATACAAAAACAATGGATTTGTGTGTGTGTGTGTGTGTGTGTGTGTGTGTGTCCAAAACTGTGTGCAGAGTATTCCACACACTGTTTAATTTTGACTTCCATCTAGGACAATGAGAGATCAATTTTCTCAACTAATATCAAAATCTACTGGAAACACACTGTGGTGGCTGGGCCTAACACATTTTTATTCTTTTGTGGTGGAGATCCATGCCCGATGGTCAAAACAAATAAAAAAAAAAATCTCAGACCTAATTGTTATAGCAAAGCATCATATCCTTATAGACCCAACCCAACCCTCCACGCCCAGACAATGTAAACCACCGTAAGGACTTACTCAGCGCCAACAGAGACAGCCGAACTTTTGCAATGCCGACTAAGATCCGCCATGAAACTGATTTGTATTGGCTCTGCATCATTGACAGAAGATATCTTTTCTTCTTCTTCTTCACTAGTATAAGAGGCCACCGTCCGGTGTGCTCTTTCAATATTTTGCCGTGGAGGCTTGTCTTAATTGGTTAAGAAGGTCTCCAAAGAGCTTTATGCAGCAAATAAATAAATAAATAAATAAATAAATAAATAAAAATAAGAAAAATAAAAGCAACTAGAAATGTCGCTATGTCGGAAGAAGTGAAATTTAGCACTTTCACTTGACCTTTGTCCTTTTGACGTTTTCCAAGAAACTTCCCACAGAATTTCTGTTAGGTAATACATGTATTTATCAAGTTTCAAGAAAAACCCTGCAGGCATTGCATAAATATGAGGGAAGTAGTGACATTTTGAGGAGTTGACCTTGACCTTTGACCCATGACCCCCTAACTCCCTCGATAATCACTGCCAGTCATTGCATGCATACCTCAAGATATCTTGAACCATATGTGAGATATGGAGAAAAACATGAAATTTTAACATTTTGACTAGTCCTTTGACCTTTGACCTAATGACCTGAAACTTTTTGGAGAACCTTTTTTTGGTAGTACATGTATACATTCAGTTTTAAGAAAATACCTTCAGGCATTGCATGGATATTGGGGAAATAGTCAAATCTAGAACATTTGACCTTGACCTTTTAACCTTTAACCTTCAGCATGTGCACCTAAAAGTTGATAGGCACAACTTCACTCACTCATACATGTACATGCCAAGATTGATTTGGATACCTCAAACCTTTTTTAGTTCCGCTGTCCACAAAATTGATTACACACGGAAGGACGGACGGACGGACAGACAACCCGAAAACATGATGCCTCCGGCACCACTACTTGGCGGAGGCATAAAAAGACAGACATCTGTGCCTTTACAGAGCCGAATCTTGGGTATCTCTCTCCTGAATGGTTTTAAAGAGATATAAGAGACAGTGGCCTAGGGTATAGATTTCCAAGGCCTTGGTTGCATTTTGAAAACAACAAACAAACAAACAAAAAATCTTCTTTTGGAGTAGGCCTTCTTAAAGGAAACCCAAACCCAAAGGGAAATGTGAATTGAGTGAAAGTAGCAATATTAGTAGAACATAACAGTGAAAGTTTGGGGAAAATCGGACAATCGATGCAAAAGTTATGAGTTTTTAAAGTTTTGGTGTTTTTGGTGTTTTGATGAGGAGACTACTAGAGATTATGACGTATGTGTGGACAACAATATTAACAAAATATAAAAGGAATTCCACAAAAAAAAAAATAATTTTTTATGAAAATTACACTTTCCATCAACTTGATACTGACATATATGTTTAGGGTAGCAATTATTCCCCTGCTTTCTGAAAGCGGTTAGTCAAGTGCTCTTTCATTATGCTATAAAAAAGTGAATTTTTGAGGAATTTTCTTTATATGGAGTTTGTACTATATGTATGAATTTGCCAGACACCCTGGACAATGTCGCAATAAGTTATATATGGAAAAACGAGTGAATTATACAACATAAAACGAGTTTCCACTGGAAGATAACATCTAGGTAGAACACAAATATTGTGCGCTATCGGAGAATAATAAAAATGTATGACGTGATCAGACCAATTCAAATGTTCATTCATAACAACGCCTCAAGTTTGATACATAATTTTTGTTCGATTGCATTATCATCTATGAATAACAAGTTACTTTCCTGATCATTGGCGTTCCTATAACGGAGACATTAAATAGAATGTCCAAATGTTGAGGAGAAAGAGTTATATGATCAGCCAATTATAGGAATTATATATCGAAAGTGGAGCATAATGATGCACTTCCGCCATGTCCGCGGTGCTATGAACAGAAGCATTCGAGAGATCAGGGCTATAGAGACAGTGAGATAGGCGAGCTGTGATGAGAGTTTAACAAGTGAGTGAATTGAGACATGCTGCAAGATCGGCAACGGAAAGAAAAGGACACCAACACGGAGATACATGAAACTTCAATCACACACACACACACACACACACACACACACACAGACACAAAGAAAATACAAGCAAAATGTACAGTTTCTGGAACATAGAGAAAGAAGGAAGGAAAAAAGGACAAGTTCACAGTCTGCCAGGGGTGCCAAATTATTGACTAGAGACAATATGTGATGTCCAAACAGAATTGAATAAATACTATAATGAAAACGCAATGGAATGTATCCATTTAAGAGAAAAAGAAATTATTACGAGAAAAATAAATCAC
Organism: Diadema setosum; assembly: GCF_964275005.1. NCBI lineage: Eukaryota > Metazoa > Echinodermata > Echinoidea > Diadematoida > Diadematidae > Diadema > Diadema setosum. The sequence goes on along the minus strand of NC_092689.1, from coordinate 4,892,346 downwards.
CATTGCCAAGAAAAGGCAAAATCAATGCATTCAGGCAAATGCCAGGGATGGGGTAAGCACGATACACAGCATGGCAAGAGCAGAGGGTGCATTAATACATAAATGATTCCGCAATTCCTGATGTAGGCCTACTACCTAGCGATAGTGACTATGGGTCATGATGATATTAAAAAAAACAAAAAGCAATTGATGTGATGTATGCATTGTTAGGTAATAATTGCTGACGGATTATACGTAAACTTTGCCTAAACATGCTTATGAAATAAACCAGAGCATTGAACATTCTCAGACAGGCAACATAACTATAGCGCTGTGAACATATCCTTATATCAAATGGGTTAGTCAAATACCGGTTAGTGATTGCCTAAACACAGTCACGTGATGGAGGAACATTGGTTATGTTCGCCCATGGGAGAACATTTTTGTAATGTGCTCCCATGGGAAAACATTTTCACGTAACAAATGACAGAAGGACCCGCGCAAAGTGAATTTGGCTCTGCGCGAGCGATCGAGTGCGTTGTGCTGGTGGTTGACGTTGACGTATTTGACGTATTTGACTAACCCATATAATATAACAGATGATGACGTTTGTTGTCGGGGACATGTACCAAACGTTCCATCACCAATACGGACAGGGATTATCATAGAAGAGCAGCATAATAACTATACGACGGAGCCGTTTCATTACTCTCGACCTGAGGGGCACACACAAAAGTGCTGGGATTGTGAACTTCTCTTTGTGAACTTAAGGTAATTTTATTCCTCTGCATTCTAAAAAGGATAGGTTATATGGTCTTTCATGCCTCTACAAAGTTAGGGAACAATGAATTCTCTCAGCAATTTTTATATATTTTTTGATACAATATCTTTATAACATTTTATAAATTCACAGCTTACGGATTGTCCAAGTTTCCTCATATTTAACTAATGTGACCTACTGAAAATTCTGCATTTATTGAATCCACATGAATTTGAGGTAAATTTCCCTTTTTATGGATGCAGCAATAATGGACATAATACCATCGACGAACTGAAGAAGGATATTTCACGTGCGTATTACACGCTGTACGCTCGATGCCATTCAGCTAATTACGCGCTACCAGCTGAGTTACGTCCCCGCCTTTAGCACACTGAAGAATGAGCGAGTATCCATTTCATGTACATTGGTTTCTACACTCTGTTCTCAATATGTGACAGAATTACAAAATATTGCACTGTATAATTGATACATCATGGCACATCGTGCCATTTAGACTTCCATTGTACGTTCTCTTGATAGATCCTGATGATCGAAGGTCAAGATAAGCCACAAGCTTGATGATTAAGGGAGCATTCTTAGAGCAAGTGCATAAAACAGGCAACAGGCGCCATAATTAATATGCAGTATTCACGATCTCCCTTCAGATAAGTCTAAAGCCTTAGAAGCCTTTCGCCATTTGACGTTTCTCTTTTCTTCCAATAATAGTCGAGTAGAAACTTTTAAGACCTAGAAAAGTTTTCAAGTACAAGTTTTTGTTGTTGTTGTTGTTGTTGTTGTTGATTCGTGTTCTAGAAGGGTATTGGAGTAAATTTAGCTTGGTTGCCACATGGGCAACCTTGGGCAAATTTTTTTATTAGCCTAATTAGCATAATTAAGTAATTAGCATATATAAAATATGTAATATATTGCTAATTTTAACACACCTGTAAACTCGGGCAATAAAACTTCTTAGGGTTTTCTATATCGAGGAAGCCATTCGTAACAATAATTTTCAATTTCAAATGATATAAGTGTCTTAAATACCGTAATTAGAATAATGAGCTATTTGCATACTAAAATAGTGAAGTATATGGTAATATATACCATGGATATTGCCTGAAAATGTTAAGCCAAAGGTTTTGTTGGTGTTGTAGTTGATTCATTCTTAAGATGGGTACTGAAGTTATCTGAGCTTGCTTCGTACCTTGGCAACCATGAGCAATCATTTGTATTAGTCTTATTAGCATATATTCAGCTAGTTAGCGCAGTATGTCATATGTTGTTAATTTCACTGCAGAAAGCCTGAACACATAGGTATAATACGATTTCAAGGATTTTTTTTAAGACCAGGAATTCATTTGTAACACTGGTTTGTACTTCCAAACTATGTAATTGTCTTAAATATCATAATTAGCATAATAGTTAGCATGTTTTGTATGTACAGTGTACAATAGTCCAGCAAATGTTGTCATATGCCATGTACTGTAAGACCTGGAAAAGTTGGTATGTACAAGGTCTTCGTAGATTGGGGTTTTAGATATGTTAGATGGGAACTAACAATGCAGTAAATTAATTAAGCTTGGTTACCACTCTCTCAACCTTGGGTAATCATCTTTGATTAGGCTAATTAGCATGATGTTAACTAATTAAAATATGCAATGAGCATTTTGCTAATCTTAATCCAGGAATCTGAAAACTCATATAACATGACTTTTCGAGGTTTTTGAGATTTGTATTGAAGGATAGATAATACTTCGTTGCCACTTGGGCCTTCTCAGGCAATTACAGTTTGGTAGCCTATTAGCATAAAGATCTAATTAGGTTGACAATAGAATATGTTGTTTACGCTTTATAATAAAGAAATCTTGAAAAAAAAAAAACATTTTCAAAGGTTTTTTTATGAACAGGAATCCATTTGTGACGCCAGATTTTATGGGCGATGGCTGGGTTTGGAGGGCAAGGACATCCCCCTATAAAACAAAATGAAGAGTTTGATCGCAAAAACCGATAAGTCCAAAATTTTCAAATGGAGATATTTGCGGTTAAAGGTCAAGAAAAATAAAGACAATGATAAGAAAATTTTTGCTTCTTTTGACCATAACTTTAAAAATGTACCTTTATATGTAGTGACCAATATATCATTTAAAAGGTATTATTTTGTACTTTATGACAGAGACCGTATTTCAAAATCTTCAAAAATGGACTTATCGGTTTTTGCAAACAAACTCTTCAAATATAGTTTTCATTTTTGTATGATAAAAAAAAATATATATACTATTACGGGAGGGACGGAAATACTGGTGGCGCAACAACACGTCACACATTCTGACAACAAAACAAATCACCACCACCGATGATATCAGACTTAAAGTAACAAAAACTTTATTCTTCCCTCGCCTCAAGCGGCATCGTCCTTTTTTCCAGCGTGGGCCGAACAAGCCACACTCACTTTGTACAATGCATATTCATGACAGCATATACGTATATTATACATATATATATATATATATATATATATATATATATATAGAGAGAGAGAGAGAGAGAGAGAGAGAGAGAGAGACATACATAGTATCTAACAACATCTCAAGGTCACACAAAACGGTATCTAGTATCGTAGACTATCGGAAATATGCAAATAATCTCATTATCCCAATTATGATATTTAAGACACTTTTACCATTTGCAAATATGTGAAAACCGATGTTATAATGAATTCTTCTTCATTTAAAACCTTGAAAAACATTTATGCTTTGTTTTTAGACTTCCTGCATTGAAACTAACTACATATTAAACATTGTATTAGTTTGCTGAATATGCTAATTAGGCTAATAGATTATAATCGCACTAGGTTGCCAAGGTGGTTACCAAGCTTAGCTTACTTCAATATTTGTCTAAAACAAATAAAGCAATAAAAAGCCTTGTACTTCAACTTTTCGAGATCATTTACATATGGTGTATTAATTTTATTTATCTACTTGACTTCTATTTTACTTTTGTACACACGCAAATAAGGTCATTATGCTAATTATGATATTTAAGACACTTGCATCATTTGAAATTGGGAACTGGTGTTACAAATGGATTCCTAATAACAAGCTATAATTTGCGTGTTTTCAGGCTTCCTGTATTAAAATTCAATATCCAGGCATCCTGGATTAAGATTAGCAGGATACTTATTACGCTAATTAGGTATAAATTATTATTTGGCTAATCAAAGATATTTACCCAAGGCCGAGAGGGTGGCAACCAGCTTAATTAGTAAAAACTACTGCGTTGTTAGTACCCATCTAAAACACCAATCTGCAAAGACCTTGCACGTACCAACTTTTCCAGGTCATATACAGTACATGGCATATGACACCATATGCTAGACTATTGTACACTGCACCTACATAATATGCTGATTATGTAATTATGCTAATTATGGTGCATGTGTTTAAGACAATTACATAGTTTGGATGTACAAACCGGTGTTACAAATGGATTCCTGATCTTAAAAGCCCTTGAAAATCGTATTATACGTGTGTTTTCGGGCTTTCTGCAGTAAAATTAACAACATATGACATATTGCGCTAATCAGCTGAATATGCTAATGAGATTAACAAAAATGATTGCTCAAGGTTGCCACGGTACCAAGCAAGCTCAGATAACTTCAGTACCCATCTTAAGAATGAATCAACCACAACACCAACAAAACCCTGGGCTTAACAGCATTTTCAGGTCATATCAATTGTATATGTTACCATATACTTCACTATTATGAGCATGCAAATACGCTCATTATGCTAATTACGGCATTTAAGACACTTACATAATTTGAAATTGAAAATTTATGTTATGAATGGAATCCTCGATATAACAAACCCTTAAAAAGTTTTATTTCCCATGTTTTCTGGTTCCCTGTTTCAAAATTAGTAATATATTACATATTTTATATATGCTGATTACATAATTATGCTAATTACGCTAATAAAAAGAAGTTCTCCAAGGTTGCCCAGGTGGCAACCAAGCTAAATTTACCCTTCTAGAACACGAATCAACAAAAACCTTGTACTTAAAAACTTTTCCAGGTCATGTACGTGGTATATGTCATCGTCTACTGGACTAAAGTTATTAATTTCTTTCTTATATTCGTTTTGATATGCTTTTGGAGGTGATTAGTTTCGGTTTCAGTTTCAATTAATTTTCATAGTTCTCCATGAAGAAAAAAATGCCTTAAACATACAAAATAGAATGATACATGACATCAGCTTGGATGTACAATTGAAAATAAAATGAAAACATCAAAATGGAATTATGATTGTCAAATAAACAATTACGAAGATGACTTTCGACTTATCAAATTTCAAACGTAAGTGAAAACGCTATAAGGAACACTGGTAGGCTGGAATTCGAGAGAGCGAATGGAAACAACGGAGCAGTGCAGCACAACTTATTTAACAAGATTTTTTAAAAAAAAAGATGTGAACATGCTTGTAGTAATTATTCTATTTTAATACGGTCTTGATTTATATTCACAGGATTACAATGATAAACAACATCTGACTTCCGCTGGGAGATCATTCAAGTATTTTGTTCCTGTTTACATTTTTTTTTAAATGATTCGAGTGAGTGAAAAGTCTTAAGTGTCATATTGGCGGGTTTGATTGTTATGGGTAGACTTATTTCTTTTTAACATTTGAAGAAATACACCATGAAAGTCATCATCAGAACATTTTGTCATGAAAATACCTATACTGTAACTAAACACACCTGTGAATTCAAAATTTTGTTTTCATTAAAAAAAAGTGTTCGTGTGAGATACCATAGATACCCGGCATGGTTAACTTAGCTTACATTTTTTTTTTTTTTTTTTTTTTAGTAGGCCCTAATGTCATTCAGTGCTGGAAACATGTTAATACTATGTACCTTGAAATGGGCAATGGTAAACGAAGTCATCTTTCGACAAGAAGAAGAAGAAAAAGAAGAAGAAGAAGAAAGATTTACCTCCAGACTCTGATGTTTTCCATAGAGCAGTAAATTTGAATTGCTCCACTTAGACGATATCGTAAATAATGACATTATAAACGAATGGAAAAACATGGTACCACGATACGTTCTGCTATAATGAAGAGAACCTACCTTAGGCTGTAAAGGTGAACATGATGAATATGCTTCAATCGATGTTAAGTGTGTGCGGCTCGACGATTTTTCCTCCCAAATGTTATTCTTTATACTCCAACTGTGACTCCTTTAATGTCAGTTTCATTCAGTTGCTGCTTTATGAATGCTCTTTCTCGAATAATCTAGCCATCGAGCCTTCGTGCGTAGATTGCTCTCAAGCACTAATATTGGTTTAAGAAGCCAATTGCTTACACACAGGAAATGCATTGCTAGAGAATACGGAAATGTAAACGCCCAAAAATGCTTGAGTGAGCACGAAAATGTCATATATATCACTGGGACCGGGATAGAATAAGCCAGTTCGGGGTTAGCTCATGGGCACATCGGTACAAATGACCTTTCTTCTTTCTCAGTTGATTAGGCACTCCACGAGTTTTCAAGCGAGAGAAGGTATTTTAGCTTACCCCACGCAACAATTTATAGAATTTATCAGTCATGTTCAAACAAAGAATGAACTTGCGTAGACCAGGTAACCAGAATGATCCATCAATTAGCACTTTGGAAAGCATCCATTTCATTATTTTGCATTGAATGCATCAGCAATCTTTTTCTATTGATATTGTCAAATACCGCTTTTGCTGTCAGGTGGATGTGCTGGCAAGCACCACTCATAATGATCACTTGAATAATCATTACATCACAGATGCTTATCTCAGTGAATAAAAAACCAACATGCTCTGCGGGTACAGATGACCTTTTTCTGCTCATGCTCAAAGTGGAACCCCGAACTGGCTTATTGCAAAACATATGGTTAGAGTGGCTTATAGAGCGAACAAGGCCATCGATAATGGCAGACTTTTCAAAAAGTGAACATTATTTCTGAAACATCTCCGTCCTGACTTAGCAGCATTCGATACTTTCCCGGCTGACGCTGTACATTGGGACAGAATGGTCCGAAACAGACTGTTTGAATATAGCATGAATATCGATCAATTCCTGGATGGCTATCGGCTGCTATACGACAAGTGCAACAGTCTTGACGTCATTTCTTTACACGAGCTTTTTAATATCAATGTGCACAACCCTAGTGAGAAACACAAATGAGACAGTAACTCTGAACAAGAGTATGTGAAGACCTATGGCTTTACGGTTTCGGCAAACAATGATTAAGCGGATGAAGGAGAAGAAAATGAGGATCGTCTGGATCAGGAAGAAGGAGAGTAAGGAAATTGATACATTGAACAATTCATCAATGTATTTCATATCTCCTCAAACGAAAAATTGATTGTGTCAACGTTTGACCGAGTCCGTGGTTGCGTGTGTGTGCGTGTGTGTGTGTGTGTGTGTGTGTGTGTATGCGTATGCGTTTATAATGTACGCATATACATAATTATATATACTATATGTGTGTGTCTGAGTAAAAACTGGATGGCGCTAGCTCTTTATGTATGCGTGTGTGCACGCGTATACACACATATATATTTGTATAGACATATACATGGTATGTGTGCCTTAAAACAAGTGATTAATGGCGCTATAGCTCTTTATGTACGCGTGTGTATGCGTCTATATATACGCATATATACTGTTTCAGAAAACATTTCCCACTTTTGATTCTTAATAATTCAAAAACTATATATCAGATAACACTGTCATTGATATGAGTGATTTTATTAAGTCTTCTTTAAAAGCAGGGTAGTCCCATTCAGTGCCACAAAGGCCTGCTCTACAAGGGAGCCCTGCGTTGATATACATTACATTACATGATTGTGCACACAATAAAAAACAAGAACAAAACGAACATAGATATGATACCGCTAAAGAACAATGGGTTCGTGAGAACATGAAACACGGTCATAAGAAAGAACATAAAACGAGCGGAGAAAATAGGTATGTGAATAAATTCATAGCTAGTGCAAAGGCTTCGTATCAATTATGAGAGATTGGTGTTGGCGTACACGATTCTTAAATGTTTGCAACGAGGAGGCTATTTGAATAAAAATGGGTAACTCATTAAATGATTTGCTTGCAGCATAAGTGAAGGAGCATTTCTTATATTCAGTTCTAGGTTTGGGTATATGTAATTAGCAAGAAAGGGCATGTCGAGTGGTATAAGTAGTAGGGCGTTTGGTCACAAGTGTAACTATGTACGGTGGGGCTAAATTGTGTAACAATTTGTACACCAGGACACAGTAATGATATTGAATTCTTTGTTCAATTGACTGCCATTTGAGAGCATGAGTAAGAGCTTGCGCTGACATGTAATAACCTCCATTCAATGCTACACGAGCATACTTATTTTGACAGCGTTGCAATCTGTTTAAATCTATCTTTGTTAGTGACCCCCACACAGCGCAGCAGTAATCAATATGCGGAAGTATGACAGAAATATACAGCTGGTTCATGATTTTACGCGTCAAACATGATTTGATTCTTCGTATACACACAATAGAACGAGACATTTTCATGACTACTTCATCTATATGGGGAGACCAGTCAAGAGTTTGTTCAAAGATTACCCCAAGGTGTTTGAGACTCGTGACAGTTTCCAAAGGCCTGCCATTCATACAAATTTGAAAAGAATGTCTCTGTTTTCCTCGGCGAGGTCTGAATAGCATGACTTTCGTTTTTTTTTTTTCTAAATTAACAATCATACTATTATCTGAAAACCATTTACTGAGGAGTAGAGTGTCTGCTTGTAGTTGTTCCTGTACTTTGTAAGCATCACGTCCTGGGTGAAATATTGCCGTGTCGTCTGCATAAAGCGATACTTTAGTCCAAGGACTAAAGTTTAAGTTAGGAACATCATTGATGAACATACAAAAGAGCAATGGCCCTAGTATTGAACCCTGTGGGACACCTGTTTGAACGGGGAGAAAATCGGATCTCTTGCCTCTAAAAGAAACGCACTGCTCTCTCCCTATTACGTAAGATTCAAACCACTTAAGTTCAGTTTTGTCTATGCCGAAGTAGGACAATTTCAGCAAAAGGAGGTCATGGGGTATGACATCGAAGGCCTTTTTTAAGTCTAAAAAGACTGCCCCAAGCACATTGCCTTTGTCAAGGTTATCAGACAATAAAAAAATCACTAATTTCTGTTAAACACGTTGTGGTTGAGTGACTGGGTCTAAATCCCGACTGGCGTTCCGTCAACAGCTCGCCTTCATCTAAGTAACTGAGGAGTTGCGAGTGGACTGCTTTTTCGAAAATTTTTGCTACAGTGGATAAGAGTGAGATGGGACGATAATTGCGTATATCACTCACAATCTTATTTTTTGGTATAGGTATAACTTTAGCAAGCTTAAATGAGCGGGGGAACACTCAAGTTTCTAACGATTGATTAAATATATGCACTAAGGGTGAGGCTATCAGATGAGCGCTAATTTTCAAAAGTTTAGGATGAAGGTCATCCAACCCAATAGATTTTGTACAGTCAAGCTTCTGTAATTCTCTTTGAACAAAATCTGTACTTATTTCATCAAAAGAAAAGGAAGATCGTGCACGGTTGACATGATTCAAACACGTTGCTGCCACTGAAGAAGACAGAAAGAACTTCCACTCTGCAGTAAAAACCGTTTCATTCCTTAAAAAGAGAAACACCGAGAAAGTACGGGAAAAGGACGCCGCTTTTCAAGAAACTTTGTATCGGAATGACCTTTGGAACTTCTCTAAACGGGCTTGCAACGGGAAACTCGACCATCCCGACACAAAGCCAACTTTTACTGAAGAAATAGCAGATGAGTTTTTCTCAAATAGATACTCTAGTACGGCTAACATTGATGTGACCGTTTAAATTGGTTCCCATTATTTTGTCCATGTCGATGACAGAGAACACATGCATTTTGAATTAGGACCAATTCTCCCAAAGCATGTGAAAAGTGTACTTTTAAAGAAAAAGTCTACATCCGCCCCAGGTCCAGACGGATTAATGTATTGTTTATTCAAACGTATTCCGACTGTACATCATTTCTTGGCCACACTATACACACGAATGTTGCTGGAAAGTCAAAATCCACCCGATACGTGGTCAAATTCAAAAGTTGTACTCATACACAAAACTGGTGATCCGGGATTTCCCGAAAATTTCCGAATGATTTCCTTCACATCCTGTATCAGTAAGATATTTCACCAAATCTTGGCAGACCGCCTTGTAATATATCTTACAGCAAACAAGTTCATCGATGATTCTGTGCAGAAGGCTTTTGTGAAGAATGTTAACAGATGTATAGAACATAACCAGTTGCTACATGAAATCATTTTGCATGCGAAATCCAAAAAGAAAACGGTTCACGTGACATTTTTTTTTTATCTTACTGATGCATTTGGCAGCAAAAATCATAATCTCATTGCCCACTCTTTGAATCGTTACAATGTACCCAGTTGTGTATAACATCAACCGGTTGTACGGCAGGCTTCAGGGATTTGTCTCAGGTCCTTCGTGGGAATCAAAAACTTTTCACTTTCGAAAAGGAGTCTTTCAAGGTGACCCTCTATCCCCGGTTATATTTCTTGCCTGTTTCAACCCTCTACTGGAATATCTGACTTTAATTAAATCCAAGTATGGCTATGACCTCAATGGACACAAGGTCATCACTACCCCTTATGCAGACGATTTTAATCTGATTTCGAATAATAAACGTCACTATCAAAAAATCATATCAGAACTCAACTCCCACTGCCAGTCCATGGGTCTTTCCCTGAAGCCTACAAAATGCCGAAGTCTGACAATTTGTAGTGGTACTCTAGGTGATATCTCATTCCGTATTGGTAATACAGAAATAGACTCAATGAAAGAAGGCCCACATCAGTTTTTTGGATCACGGATATTTTTCAGTGGAAAATCTAATGAAGTTTTTGATTATGTACAAAACGAAATTAGAGAAAAAATGCAGAACATCGACCGATTACTGGTCCGCCCGGAGTACAAAGTTCCATATGTCCGGTATCTGTTACCTGCCATGAGATTCATGATGAGTGTCCGTACACTGAATAAATCACATCTCGATGTATTAGACACTATGACAGACGGCTACCTAAAAACAGTGATTAGGAATCCCAAGCCGAGGGGCAAACATTGCAACCGTACATCTCCCGCAAGGGATGGCCATCCAGCGCTTTTCCGATATTTATTGGAAAGCCAATTGCTCAGCTTATACCAGATCAAGACTAGCTGGTGACGACTTAGTTAACCACTCCCTTGACTCCACGCTGGAACGCGAGTCGAAGTGGACAACAAAGCAGTCCACTGTAACCGTCTGTCACAGTGTCCATGAGAAAGCCGTAAGTGAGCTTAGAGTACAGACCAATAGCTCCTGGACTTCAGTGAAGAAAACAATAAACAAAATACTAGAGGACGATGTTGTAAAATACTGGAAAGAAAAGATAGAGCCACTCCTTTGCCAAGGAAATTTTACAGAATTATTACTGCTCGAGAGAGAAAGCCTCACATGGAAATCCATTATGTTTAATCTCCCTCGAAATGTTTTACAGTTTGCAGTTAACGCGTGCATTGATTCCCTTCCCTCTTATTCAAATCTATCCCGTTGGGGAAAGAGACTAAGCAATAAGTGCCACTTCTGTCCAAATACAACAGGGACCCTACATCACATTCTGTCACACTGTCCATCGATGTTAGGAAAGTATACTTGGCGACACAATAATGTTCTTAAGGTTAGATCCAGACCATTATAATGAGCACAGAAATTAACAACTTTGATGTTTATTGTGACGTAGGGGGGCACACGATTGCAGGAGGCACTAGTACCCCCGCACATCCTGGTAACTAACCAACGCCCAGATCTTCTTGTCGTATGGCACGATCCCAAACAGATTATGTTAGTAGAGTTAACAGTTCCTTTTGAGAGCAACATAAAAGACGCCCACAAACGGAAGATAGAGAGGTACAAAGATTTGGTTCGAGATCTGAATGAAACCGACTACGACACCTCATTTGAAGCGACTGAAGTCGGACAAAGGGGATTCATTGATGCTGAAAACAAGACTCGAATAAAGCAAATCCTCGCCAAGTGTAATTGTAACAAGAAACCAAAGGAGCTGTACAATGACCTCAGCAAGGCTGCATTTCTAACCATATCTTCTTTTGTCATATTTTACAGCAGACACGAACGAACATGGTCTGATGCACCGTATATGTCGGTATAATCAGGTTTTGTATACAGTACCAAATCACAATTCAATAATGTTATCAAAGATTAACATATTGCTGATATTATCTTATTGTTGAAAATATTATGTGATAATATATTGTATGCACAGGTAAATCATTTGAAACTGAATCGTATGTATGATATATTGAAACGTTTTCCGACTGTGTGATATTATTATTTTGGGCAACATTAGTAGTATTTGCACACACCACCTACACATATGTTGGAAAGTCAAAATCCGTCCAACACATGGACAAATTCAAAAGTTGTATTGATACATAAATCTGGTGACTCAAGTTTGTCTGAAAATTTTTGAATGATTTTCCTCACATTTTGTATAAGTGAGATATTTTATTAAATTTTGGCAGATGAAATTATTCTGTAGGTGAAATGTAAAAATATGAAATGAAAACGGGTTGTATAATATATACATATATTAATTTCATTGATATACAGTATTTGGCGGCAGAACGTTTGATCTGATTGCCCAATCTCGTTATAATGTACCCAGTTGTTTAGTAGATTCAGGGCACCCTCCTGGTAGATTACATCGATTGATTGTAGAGCAGACTTCAGAGATGTGTTTCAGGCCCTTTGTGGGAACATTTCTTTCAAGGCGACCATCCATCCCCAGTTATATTTCTTTCTTGTTTTAACCCTCCCCTGGAATATATATATATATATTTTTTTTTTTCAATGTAAGCATGGTTATGACCTCAACGGACAAAATGTCATCAATACCCTTTATGCAGACGATTAAACGTCATCACCAAAATAAACAAAAAGTATATATAGATACACATTTCATCAGAATTCAACTCTCAGTCTCAGTTCATGGGTTTCTCCCTACAGTATGCAAAATGTTAAAGTTTGTTAATTAGTATTGTATATGTGTAATATTCTATATTTGTAATATGGAATTAGATTACACCGAAAGAAGGTTCATTACAGTTTTTTTATGACCACGGATATATTATATATATATATTTTTTTTTTTTTAAATGGGAAAGTAAATGAAGTTTTTGATTTTGTATAAAACGAAATCAGAAAAAAACAACAACAAACAAACAAAATGCAGAACATCGACCGATTATTGGTCCGTCCGGAGTGTGAAGTTTCCATAAACGTCCGACATATAATATATATATATCATATATATATATATTAAAGAATTGATATAAATGTTATAATGATTATTAGTGTTAAATATCATTGTTGATACTGGCGCATTAATCTCATGGATGTTATTTTTGTTGTAAGTTCAATGTGTACCTGCAATTATCTAAAGAGATAATTGACCTGGTCTATATGTATAAACATTTTCTTGAATAAAGAAATGATTCAATCAACAACAACAAAAAATCATTCTTGCCATTATAACTACAACATAATTTGCTAACATTACCAAACATAACATTAAACTCTGTTGCAATCCTGTGAAAATCTTCAGTTGGTTTACCATCAATACATACATTTGACTCATCATATACTTTCCTGTTTGGCAATAAATCTTTAAGCACTTTCCATCTTTTCCTCATATCATTACCGCTGTCTGATAATTCATAACAATACTACACCCTTTTTAACTTTTTATTCAGATTATTTGCTTTATTTTTGTAATATTTATATTTTTCCCAAAATGCAATTTTTTAAGTTTCATTGTATTTTCTCTTATTAAAATCACGTTCTCTTGCTATATTAACATATTGATCATTTATCCATGGCGATCCCTTTTGCTTTTTACGTACTGTAACATAAGGTGCATGTTTATTGCACATGTCTCAAAACACTTCATGGAATTTACACCATTTCAGATCAACATCTGCATTTTGTGGCCACAATCTATTCCAATTAACAGCAGCCAAATCACTCAAAAAGGCATCTTGATTAAAAGATCGAAAAGAACGAAAAGACGAGGTCTTCGGTTTCGACGGCTATGTATTTAACTTTGTTACTACATACACTAGGGAGTGGTCACTTAATCCTAGTGATTGTACACCTCAATGAAGTTCCCCTAATGACTGCGACACAAAAATCAAGTCTATGAGTGTACTGCTGTTGGAAGTAACCCTGGTGGGTTGTTGAATACACTGAGATAATCCTACCAGCCCACTCAGCTCTGCCAGCCTTTTGGAGAGTGGATTTACCGTAGACATGCATACAATTTAAGTCTCCCAATAGGATGATTCTATCCGAGATTGAATACACGCGATCGAGGCTTTCTTCTAACAGATCAAAGAAAGACGTTTGGCAACTAGGTTTTCTATAGGCTATCCCAACAAAAAGACTAGCCTCGTTTCTGGGCTTCACTTCTATCCATAAGAGTTCAAGATCAACTTTTTCAAAATCGTACCTTCTGACGAAAGGAATATTTTCACGAATAAAACAACACACTCCGCCTCCATAATGATCACGACCTTTTCTTTCAAGTTTGTAACTATATAACTGAACCATACTCGAACTTATTGTACCATCTAACCATGTTTCTGAAAATGACATTATTTCAACCGGACATCATGTCAAACAAGGCAAGTGCCAAATTGTGTCTCGCCCATTCGCGTACAAGGAATTAATATTTTTTATAACTCCTAGAAGTTAATTGACCTGCTTATGACCTTTGACCTTGTGGTGACCTTCAACACCCCAAGGGACGTTTACCATCCAAGTTTGGTCACAAACGGACAAAGGGATCAAAAGTAATGAGCCATAATCGAAACGTGCCATAAAAACATAACATTGGGCCCTAAAAATTTGTTGACCTCTTTATGTGACCTTTGACCTTGTGATGACCTTTAACTCCCCAAGGGACATCAACCATCCAAGTTTGGTCACAAACGGACATAGGGATCAAAAGTTATGAGCCACAATCAAAACGCGCCATAAAAACATAACATTGGGCCCTAAAAGTTTGTTGACCCCTATCTGTGACCTTTGACCTTGTGACAACCTTCACCTCCCCAAGGGACATCTTCCATCCAAGTTTGGTCACAAACGGACAAAGGGATCAAAAGTTATGAGCCATAAACGAAATGCACCCTAAAAACTTAACATTGGGCCCTGAAAGTTCGTTGATCCGTCCTTGTGGTTACCTTCAACTTCCCAAGAGACATCTACCATCACCCAAGTTTGATTGCCATTGTAGCAACATGTGCTGAGTTACGTGTGATAAGAGAGTCTTGCAAGTAAACTTTAACGTATGACCTCAAATGACCTTTGACCTTATCACGTGACCTCCAACAGCACCAGAACATGAAGGTACCCCCAGTGCATCTATGACCCAAGTTAGGTTGTAATCCAAGCAACTTATGTGAAGTTATTTGTCAAAAGAGAGTCTTGCAGGTAAACTTTAACATAGAAAAGAGAGTCTTGCGCATACTCTTTAATATATGACCTCAAATGACCTTTGACATCATCACATGACCTCCGACAACACCATAACATGAAGATACCCCTAGTGCTTCTATCACCCAAGTTTGGCTGCCATTGCTGTAACAGTTGCCAAGTTATGCATCATATGAGAGTCTTGCAGGTAAACTTTAACATTTGTGACGGACGACGGACGGACGACGGACGGACGACATTTGGATCCCTTAGTCTCGCCTTCACCTCCGGTGGGCGAGACAAAAATTATTCAAATTATTCAAATTATCAATCTTATTTCGAATACTCCTTGTATTTAAATGTGCTACTTTCAGTCCTTTTACTGTTGGAAACTGTGCTTTCACATTCTCCTCTTTTAACAGATCAAATTTATATTCAGGCCCCTCTCTTGTGCTTTTCTGGATAATCAATATCATTCATAAAATGCAGCTGAGTCAGCAAACATTTAGTACATAGCCAGTCAAGGAATGTTTCTTCAAGATCATCGTATTTCGACTTTGATATATCTATACATTCAATGTGAACCCATTTGTGGCATTGCGTACATTTCAGAGCTCTCTGATTGTTTTTGACACTTTTATCACACCTAACACATGGAAATGAAATGACCATTGACACTAGCGATCAAAATAATACTTTCTGGTCTTTATACTGATGTAACAAAGGTAAGCAGAAAATGAGTAAAAGACGATGTACCTACTAGTATCACAGAACAGTTCATGAAATGTTCAAATCAGTTGGTTTCGTTAGATCTGATTTTCGAGTCACCTTGATGCGGACGCCTGTCGGTGTTTTCACGACGATTGTTCCATCCTGTGTCCAGATTTTGTGATCTTTTTTTCTTGTTTGCTTTTTTTGATTCTCCAGAACAGATCAGCTCTTTCCTTTGTCAGGTTCTCGTTGATGAAGATGGCTTCGTCTGCAAACTTGCGGAGACTCATCCTGGCACCGTACACCTTTTCGCGAATCCGATAATTTGTGAATTTCACGATGATATTGCGGGGCATTTTCCTTCCAGGGGGTCATCTGCGCTGATCGCCATGCAGATCCCGTCCCGTTGGAGCTAGGCCCAAACGATGACTGCGGTCGATATCGTAGATGTCCAGTTGAATGTCGAGCTTTTCCTTGCACACGGATCTGATGATATCGTCGGTGTTTTCGCCCTCCTTTTCTTCCACTCCACCGAAAATGAGGCATGACCTTCTCGAATATTGTTCGGAGTCGTCGATGGCGGCTTTGAGCTCATTCACCTCCTTTTCCAGCTTGGAGATTCTGTTGTCCTGGGGGCCTATTTCAAAGTCGAGAGACTTTTTCACTTCGTCACATAAAGTTTCATGGACTTCGTGTAGTAGCTTGTTTTTGATTGCCTTTACAAGCTTTGAGATGAAGTTGGTGTCGGTGAGGAGGTTTTCGATCACAGACTGGATGGCGGTGGATAGATCAGAGTCCTCTGAATCAGTGTCGTCGTTGCGATTTTCAGCAGCTTCTTCCTGATCGTTTCTGCTAGACTCATTTCTCGGGTCTTCGTCGGCTTTGGGTTTAGCACTGTCCCGTTTGCGGCGATTCAAGCCCATCGCTGCAGTTCCAAGCTGCCTTTCTATTGAATTCTATATGGTTGGTGGAGCATCAAGAAAACACGTGTTCAGCCTCTCGCAGCCATCGTCACACCGTAGCTGAATAGTGTACAATTTTGTTGCAGGTGGTTTAGATATGAACACATAAATCAGTTTCATGAAATCCATGATTAATTTCACATTCAGGTTCCAGATTTTGCTCTATTAGTATTTTCAACCCTCTGTACAAAACTTTCACTTTGCACAGGGGTCAATGGGTGTGTATGGGAGTGTGTGGTTAACACCCTGACAATGGTCCTGAACAATTGCCAGAGTTTGAATGCTTCATCATTTATTCATGAGAAATTCCACTATCACAACTAGTCTTTATTCAGCCTCTGGCAGTATCTGTGTAAAGTCAAACGCCTGCCGATACTGTCGTTGAGTCGCGACAGTGCTCTCCATACTTCTGAAAAACGAAATTACAATGAATACCTTCTGTTCTGTCGTAAACATGGTGACAGGAAGCAAAGAAAATCAATTAGAGTATACACTTGTGTATATGGAGCCTTAAATAAATCTACTGTGAAACAAATCGCCCCAATGAAAAATGCTGCTGAACTCTTTACCAAAAATGATCTCTTTTTATCAAAAAAGCGACAAAATTTTCAGACTACTAGTAGACAGTTGTATTAGAATGAAGAACTTTAGATTATTTATGCTTTATCTATATCCCAAATTTAGTGATATGTGAAGCAAAATTTGAAAATGATTGCCAGCTTGCATGAAATGTGGTGTTTGCAAGCACATGGAAACATGTGCTTACTTTTTCCATGTGCATGCATTTTACCCTTTACCGTGCATGAATTCAGACAAGCAGTGCCCAGGGCAATCCACATGATGATTAAGCATTTATGTGCCTGGGAGCGCGAGACTGACGCCTAGTCAAAAGGTGGTTCAGGCATGTCCATTGTCCAGGGCCATTGTCAGCACACACTCACATACACATCATTGGTTCCTGTGCAAAGTTCAATTATTGTACAGAGGGTTAAAATTTGACCAAAATCTGAAACCTTACTTCAATATCAATCTTAGATTTAATGAAACTGATTTATGCTTTCACATTCATATCACCTCCAAAAAAATTATACACTATTCAGCTATTACTCATATCAATGACAGTTTTATCGGATGAACAATTTTGAACTATTAATGATCAAAAGTGGGAAATGTTTTTTTGAAACACCTAGTATATATATGTGTATGTCTGAGATCCTGCTTACTCTGTATATGTGTGTATTAAGCGCATGTGTGTGTGTAACATTTTTGTATAAACAAGAAGTGCGAAATGAAAGACAACAACGAGAGGTTGTTGTATATACGTATCACTCTTTTTTAAATTTTCATATCACAGCAAACACAGCAATCCACATAATAAAAATCAAGTCATTCATACCGACTCCTATATCGATACAAAGGCAATCACGGCTGAAACAAAGACCGGGAAATCTGATCAAATGCTCTAGTATCACGTACCAACTTGTTCACATGATAGGAGCTGCTGAGAAAGTCTCTGACGTAATGGTCGTTGAAATGCGTGTCCGAACTAAAATGAGAAACTATGTGTCCGAGAGTGCTTCCTCGAGAGCGATGGACGAGGGAATAAATGACATATTGTCCGCAAACTGTTGACAACTCTCCCTGGATACGATTCCGGTTATAGGTTTCCATTCCAATCGGACGGGAAGACCCCTTCAAATATGTCATGACGTAATACACGGTGAATTTCCACGCTGTCAATCGTTGGTTGCACCATATAGTCAAAGAGGATGTTCCTGGCTCGACCAATTTCCAGAATGTTGTCAAACTCGGCATAAACTACGATGTTCATGCCCTCGGTCGGTTGATTGGCAAAGTGCATTTCTAGCCTCAGGTTCCCTTGCCTCTCCGGGCTAAAGTGTTGACCGGATGACAGATCGGGAGTGAGGTCGAATGTGAAGTGTCGAGTGTGTAACCTTTGTCGTAGTCCTCTCGACTGATGTGGTTGCCGGTATCCTTGAACATTTTATCAGTTCCGGAGAACAGTGTCTGGAAGGCTCTGACAGAGTTTATCCCCGGTGTGTCTCCATAGGAAAAGGTGATGGGTTGGCACTTGCACACCGTCTACATACAAGGACAAGTAGTTCACTCCAAAGTTTTGGAAGTTGACGGGATTGTGGCTGTAGCTGCCGTTGAATGTCTTGTTGTGGACGCAGCCTGTGTAGAGGACCGATCAATTCCACGCTTTTCGACTTCTTGATGAAGGCGTGCTACTTTTTCAGGCCTGCGTAGACTGGAGTATCGGTCCCGAAGGGATCGTTTTGATCCGTGTGCCAAGAAGTGTCCTTGAAGACTGCGGTGGTCAGCTGCGTTTGTTTTGCTTGTGGTCCGTACTGCTGCAGAGTCTTGATCATGGCGTGATAGGGATAGGTCGGGATAGATGGGGTGATGACGCGGTCATTAAGACTCACATCCACTTGAGAGAAGAGCGAATGCAAGAACGAATTGACCGGTCCTACCTGGTCGGTATCGGCCACATTGTCGCCATTGGCCTTCACGTAGAGTTGTCTATGCGACAAGTCCAGATATTCGCTTCCAGATCCCGATACGTGGAATTCGATGGGTCCTCCGTCTGAAAACTGAGCAGCGGGGTGATATTCCACCCGTTGCGTCTGCTCTTTGCCTGACTTGACACATTCGCATGAATCCTGATGTACGAATGCCATGATTGCTGTATCTATACGTCCTTACTCGTCAAAGATGTCGAGAGCTCTTGCCTGAACGTGGGTTCTGGCTCGACTGATGGTTGCGGGATGACGTTGTCTCCTTTTATGACGGTGACTCGTGGTTGCCTGTCGCTTCTTGCCCACTCTGCGTCTGGCTTTCCTTTTTCCTAGGCATTCGAGATGGAAGTCGTTCTGTTTTTTGCCAGAGTTTCTCTGGCCAATTTCTTTCCTCCGCTGGAGAGAGTTTTTTTTTTCACGATAGCTTTACCACCTCTCTTGAATAGAGGTTTTAGCAGGGGTAAAGCGGCACGATGCTATTCTAGACCTTGCTATATGAAACCGCCAGAATACACCGGTTAACCATGACCAACTTGATGCATGTATAGTAATCTGCGTACATGTTGGGAAATACGATATCCACCATCTTGATGGCGCTGTTTTGATATCCGTTTCGCTCAATTCAAGAAAGATAGAGACTTCTTCCGAAAGTGTAGTTTCACGACTTGACCTTTTGAAGCTCTTGGGCATAAAACGTGCCATCTACGCGTTCTCTCCATAGTCTTCCAATCTGTACACGGGAGGGGAACGATCTACAGTGCCGATGACTGAAAATTTCTTTGGTCCGTTTTTTTAAGTAGCCTTTTCTGAATGGTTGGGTTGTCATGGCGATCCTCACTCGATCACTCCGCTTGAACGGATGATTTTCTTTCTGGTTCCATCTTTTCTTCTGTGTAGGTCTCCGGCGTCAACCACACGACTTTTTCGTTGGTACCCCTGACTTCCACGGGTGCTCTCCCTATACTCGAATGCATCCTCCGATTATAAGCGGAGACCAAGCGATCGATAGCATCGATGTATTTGCGCGTGTTCTGGCTAGTAAAGTATTTCCACATCCCTTCAGAGTCCTGTTGAATCTTTCGACCACGCTGGTCGTTGTCTCGTTATCTCGTTGTTATTTCTTGGTCCTTCTCTGTCTACGACGAGCTGCGCCCTTCTTGACTCCCTCTATGATGAGCTCGCCCAAAATGCCGATCACGGGTGCAGCTAGCGCGGTGATAAAGCCTCCTTTCTGGTTTGCAAGTTTCTTTTTCTTCTCTACCAGGGAAACAGTTCTGCCTCCCAGAGCTCGAAGAGTGTTTTTGTGACTCCGTAAGTTCCGTTTCCGCCGAAGAAATTCCACGAGGTCCTTATTTGCGCCCTTTAGAACACCGTTCCTCTGTGTTCGTACTGACGAGGTCGATACTACTCCGATGATACTTATTGCTAAACTGATACGTGAAGCTATCTTACGTTGTTTTATTTCGATCCGGTCAACTCGAGGAGAGTCACTTTATGACGTAGGCGATGTTCTGTTCCCCTACAAATATATTACTCCTCAGCCGCAGGCGTTCGTCCGTGTCCGGCTTTAGGTCAATGACAAGATAGCCATAGGGTTTAGAGGTAGCATCCCTGTATGCTTCTTGAAGGAATATCCCATTTTGTAGATAGATCTGTTTGGCGAGATGGGTTATCTGAGAACCATCTCTGGGATTCTTGGACAAGATCATGTAGTGCGCGTTCAGACTGATGGTCCGACTCTCTTTGCCCTGGTGAAACAGATTTTGACTGATCAGGATGACTGACAGGTTTCTGTTGTGGCTCCCTTTTGTAAAGAGATGAGAAACCCTTTCGTCCTTGTTGTCCTGAGACATTCACGAGATCATCGAGAATGATTAGATTAGAGTTCCGACGATCGAATAAGCGTTCCATATCGTTAGGAATGCCTTCGTGTAGCTGTACATATGGCATATCCCTCGCCATATCGCCATACCATTTGATATTCACTATAACACCACACAATCTTCTGAAAAGGTTTGTTCACCAGTTGTTCATGATGTTTGATGAGCTTAATGACAAACTGCGTCTTTCCACACCCCGTAGGTCCAGCAACTACAGCCTTGAATGGATGTTTCAATCTTCTGTCCATCACGTCGACTGAATGGCTTTCATTTTTAACAGTCTTGTTAAGGCATCGAGTACAAAAAGAATGAACGAATGGCGAGAAAAGCATACGAATCAAATTTCTCTTATTTGACATCTCATTGTCTTTACACATGAATGCCATTGTGTACGTGACACGTTTCTTTACAATTTGTAATTTACAATTTACACAAAGGTGCTTTAGTACAAACATGCATGAAAATGTACAAAATAGTTAAGCAATTATGTAATGGCCCGATAAGTGCATTGAATCTCGGCATCAGTTGTCACTGGAGTTGACAGAACGGCAAGACAAGGGACTTGCAAATTGGCAAGTGTAAAGAAGAAATGGCAAGACTAATGACAGTTTGGCAAGGGACAAGAAGATGTTGCAAGAATAAAATCGGCATAGGGCAAGAAGGTAAAGAGATAACAGTCATAAAAGGGTTGTATGGCGTTGTATGGGGTGTGCCTCATTCAAAAGGTGTCCATCGATCATGAGATATCATAACAAATCATAATTCATACTGTGAAAATATTGCTATAAATAATAATTCGAGAAACCATCGTGAATGATAATTAAGAAGAAATGAGGCAAAAGGTTAGAGAGAGACAGTTAAAGATTAAGCTTTCGGATTCAGAATCCGCAAGGAACAGTAATGAAATCATCTATTCTAACGCGTTTATCGTAGACAATGCGATGGACTTTGGTCTCCGTTGGCGTCACGACACCCGTGTCCTTCGTGCGCGCGATTCTGTGGGGGTTTGTGACATTAGTGATCGAGGCCACGTTCTCCGCGAATCATTTCTTTAAATCTGTCAGAGTTAACAAGTTGTGCATTGCGATGATTCAACGTGATTCCTGTCACCTTACAAACCCCCACAACTTCGGCTTTTTGTTTACTGGAAAAAAAAATTATAGGTGTAGTTTTTCGGACCTAACGCAACGAGTTCCGTGGTATAACTCCCAAGCCCGAAATCTTTTTCCAACTCGTCCGTCATATCTCCCAGGAAATTACCAGTTGGGATATCTTGTACCTCGTCATTCTTGAGGCAGGTGATGGAGTCAGTGTCCGTGTATAGAACATTCTTATGCAGCTTTTCCAAGTATGTGTATAGTTTGAGACGAGCATGGCAAGTAGTGAATGCTGCCAACACGACATTCGTATTTGGGAGAACTTCTAAAAACTAATCGGGAACATATTGCAATTGGGCGAGGTTTTCGTGAGGAAAGTCAACGGTCTTGACCTCTACAGTTGGGTTAGTGAGGATGGAGAAAAATCTTTCCGGACTCTCGCAATATTCGGTTTTTGTTTAAGTTGTTACGCTGCCCCAGTTTGCCCCAGAAAGAGTTGAAACAGATTTTGCAGACGGCACGCAGCCCACCACTCTTTTCAATGTTGCTTTTGTCTAGCAATATCCCCTCTTTCTTCTCATCGGGATCAATGTAATTTTCTTTGCCTCTAAGATGTCGGCATTTAATTCGCCAGTCTCCGAAAGACATTCTGAGGGCCATCCGCTCGACTCTTGTTTGACCTTTAGAAGGAGGTCGATGTATTCGCTGAAGAGCCCACCCTTTTTGATTTTGGGGTCGTATTTTGTTTTACAAGGGTAGTGCCAGATTTCGTAGATGTCTACGATTTTGGGGCCAAGTTCGACACCTCCTCACTAACCCAGGTAGAGAGCAGGGCCCTTTTTTTCATCGGACAGAGAGGAAAGAGAAGTTTACCCCCCTCGCTTCTATAGGGGAGGAGAGGATAAAAGAGTTGGCGTGGAGGACACACCTGCCATTTTACAAGTCCGAAGGAATTGCCAATGTCGTCAAAGTTGTCCGTGGTCACGGTGGGATGTCCTAGCGGAAATTCGGCATACTTGCAAATCCAAGGGTATAGACTACAAACATCGATATACTTTATGCGTTCATCATTCTGTACCCTATGATATAACTTTACTGCGATTGTTTTCCCCCATAAAATGCTTCGCGCGGTGAAAGGGGTTTCTGGAACTGGAGAGTGTCAACAAAATTTGCCACCGCCAAATCTTCCTTCAACATTTTCCTGAATTGGCACTCCCACATGGTTACCACGGTGTACCCCTGCTTTCGTATGACATTCAACCGGTACATGGTGCGGTCATACACATCTTGGACAGTTTCATTCCGTGCCACAGATCTCCCCAAAAAATCGTAAGTGGTATTCGTTGCCCTGTGGGAACCATCGACGCGAAACTTGCCAATACGATGCTCTCCCCCTTTCCTAGCACGCTCAATGCTTACGTCGTGTTGGTGGCTAATCCACTCAAACCATTTCAGTGCAACAAGAGAATGCCGATCCTTCCATCTATACCCGTGGGTAGGTATGAGACCTATGGAATTTGGTTTCAGAAATTTGGTCCTAAACACGGTTTTATAAGCCGAAGCAATGATAATTTTTTGAAGGGATCAATATTGCCCGTTACTTTAATGAAAAGCGTCAGAAAGCCATACAGCCCTCCATGAGAATTTGGACGTCGGAACGACAGTATGCCAGAATTTCTTCTTCAAAGTCAAAATGATCGTTCTGGTGTGTGGAGTACCAGGCTTCGAATTCTAAACGTTTGCTTTCAGACATCCCATCGGGATCGTAATGAAATTTGTCTGGAAGTGGTCCCTTACAGTCTTGGTACTGTAAGGGATATATACGACCAACATATGGCTTCAGTTGACGATAGAGGGCATGCTCAGAGCGGAGTGGTTGCTACGGCACCTCTCTGCTTGCTGTTAACAGAGAATCTCGACAATTACACACAAAATGAAGTGTTCTGATGTTTTCATATTGCATTGTTACTATTGGTAGCTGTTTTAATAAGTTTTAAGGATCGAACTGGTATATTATATGGAGAGGAGTAGTTTGCCATTACCGAAATTAAGCCGGTTTATTTGTTTCTGGTTTGTGGTGGTTTTGTTCAGTGGCACTGAATGCACGATAACATATGTATGTACGTACCTGTGTTAAGTCGGTCTACGGACGTGTGTTGTGTGTACGGGCGTATGTAGTTAATTGCGGCTGCCGTAGTCTTGTACGCACAACGTATTCGTAGTGCAGTAGTACAATGCAACATGCGCGCCGGAACACTTATGTTTTGTTTTGTTTTGTTTTGTTTGTTTGTTTGTTGTTTTTTTTTTTTTTTGGGGGGGGGGGCAAAATCTCAACGGGGGCACATTTATGTGACGATGTGAGATCCTCGGCGCGGGAGCGAAGCGAGGGGGGGGGGGGAAAGGGGGATCCCCCCCCCCCCCCCACTGTAGGGAGGTTTTGTAAAACAGGGTACAAAAGTCGCGTTTATAGACCATTTAAAAGCAAATTTCTAAGGAATTAAACGTGAAAAATAATCAGTGCGAAGGGCTATGATTATTACATACGGGAGTACATAATAATGTGATGGTGTGAGATCCTCGGCGAGGGAGCGAAGCGACCGAGCGGGGGGAGGGTGTGGGAGGGGGATACACCCTCTCATGGTAGGGACTTTTTGTAAAAAAGAGTATAGAAGTCGCGTTTATAGAGAATTTAAAGCAAATTTCTAGGGAATTAACATATTGAAAAAATCAGTTGGAAGGACTACGATCATAACATACGGGAGTACATTAATACTGTGATGGTGCGAGATCCTCGGCGAGGGAGCGAAGCGACCGAGCGGGGGGAGGGTGTCACGGTAGGGACTTTTTGTAAAAACAGAGTATAAAAGTCGCTTTTATACAGCATTTTAAATTACATTTCGGAGGAATTAAACCCAGTAAAAGAAATCACTGCGAAGGACTATGATAATAACTTATGAAGACTTTTCATTTTACTATAAGTACGGGCAGAACGAGCGAGCCACTTTCACTTTGCAATTTATCTGAAATGTACTAATTAAAAGCTTAAACATGATCGCATCGTTCGAACAATAAAAAATATTCTTATACTGCTAGAAAGCAAAGAAGAAAATGAAAAATATAAGGTTTACTAAAGGTATGTTTCAGCGGGCACACTCGAGGACACGAGGCTACCATCTATACACTAAATTTACTTATAAGTTACTATTAGTGTATGGATACAATAATGTATGTTGTAAGTGTATTATAATTTTCGCCCCGTTAGGGGCGAAAATTTTTGCATTTTCAGTTATGAAATTACCGTACAACATTTAGACAAGAAATATGCCTTTATTGTTC
Source organism: Diadema setosum (assembly GCF_964275005.1). Lineage (NCBI taxonomy): Eukaryota > Metazoa > Echinodermata > Echinoidea > Diadematoida > Diadematidae > Diadema > Diadema setosum. The sequence goes on along the minus strand of NC_092689.1, from coordinate 4,866,484 downwards.
ATTTTGGTCTTTAAATCAGTGATTAATTATTTGATACAGGGGGCACTTGGGGGGGGGGGGCAAAAACTCGTTATGCCCCCCCAAACATTTTGGTTTTGTTTTTGTTTTTGTTTTTGTTTTTTGTTTTTTTTTTTGGGGGGGGGCAAGTGCCACCCCTGCCCCCCCCCCCCCCCGCTTCCGACGCCCTTGCAATGCAAGGGCTGCAGGCCTGCGTAGGTTTGTGTACGTGACCAATTACGGTATTGAACAGTGTATTATGTAGCGCTGTGTAATGGTATAGGGCGTTTAGCGTGATCTGTGTACTCTGATATTACATGGTGCTGTCTAGTATGGGGCGCCTGTAGTGTGATAGGATGCTGAGTTAATGGTTTTTAATGGAAGCAATTTACCTATGCTACATTGGTAATGCATTTATGGTGATAGAGTTGAGAAGGATTGAAGTTTAACCAGAGAGATGTGTAGCGTAGGCACATTATAGGCACGATGTTCCAACATTTGTAATGCATTTATGGTGAAAGAGATGACAAGGATCAAAGTTGATCAAGAGAGATGTGCAGTGTAGTAAAGGCACAATGTTGTACAATAAGGGTTGTACAGTAATTCAGCCGAGGTTTTAATTAATAGAGGTAACCTTTGTATTGCATTCCTTAATGACTCGTGATGGTTGTGTAGGTTGCGGTTATAGTGCTACAGCATAACCTTTGTAGTAGGAGGGTCTCAGTATAAGAAGTGATGTGAGTTAATTATCTCGGTTAATTATAGGCTACAACAAGCGGGTTAGAGGTGTGTGTATACTTAGTGTCGATGGTAACATTTGTGTTATGTAGAGGCTATGGTAAAGAAGGAGTTTGATAGAAGTGTCCCAGATGAGACATTCTTTCTTTTAAGGATTCCGATTGTTTTAGACGTGTATGAGCATAATAATTATTGGATTAAGCCAGGGTACATTTGGATATGTTACCATAATTATACGTCTGACGTATCATATCATATACTTATGTCATGTGATAATTCTCACAATACAATGCATGCAGTTCGATCCTTAACGTGGGAGGTTATGAAAGAGGAGAAGACTCAGTAGTAATGTTGGGACGTATTTTAATATTGCGCCTGCTTTATATGGTACTGTATGCATATGTTCGATCAGTTTGTGTGAATCGTTGATACTGAGTTATGTAAAACAGTTGCTGCAGTTGGTACACTTTAATAAAGTGACCTCTCTGCTTGCTGTTAACAGAGGCATGATGTCGAACGGAAGCTGGTGTGTCCTGACGCGTTGTGTGCTCTAGTCCAGTGCGAGACCTGTGGGGACCCATGTGCCTTACCACACATCATCATCTAACAACAACACATCACACCACAACAACAACCAACACACCGGGCCAACCCCCCTCACAGTACTCAGTCTTATTGAAGAAAAAAAGGAGGGAAAACCCTTCTCCAACTCTTTGAGAAAAAAAGAGGCATGGCGAGAAAGCTCAGGGAGTCAATGACTTTTACTTCATTGACTGAGAGACTGACACCAGCACCATTTATGATGACTTCGGGTACAATGCCTTCTCTGTGACAGTATTCTCGGAGAAACTGGATATCGTATGAATGGGCATTGTGAGCGATGGCAGTTACTCCCTCGTGATCCTCCTCCGTGCCAAATAAACATTCGCAAAATTTTGTCGAGCGTGTCGTCCCCTTTGAAAATGTGTTCCCCGTAACACCGCAGGTTGTGGAGACTCTGTCCCCCTTATCCGCATAACAGTCTTGACACACTCTTAGTGCAATGCACAGATTTGGAATGTGTCTAAAGACAGGCCCGTGGTAATTTTGGACCACTTTGTCATCCTGTCTGCATTCAAAATAAAAAAGATGAATTTTCGTTTCTTAGATGTCCTCTTTTCCTGACTCATTTTCTTCTTTTGGTTGGAATCGGGAAGAGTTTTCATAAAACACTGATGCCCTTCTTTGATCACCCGTGTTTTGCATCGCTCGTAATAGCCCACGCTACAATGATTTTTTCGGATTTTTTTCTCTTCTACTGTCGATCAAAACATTGCACTTTTTGCACCTGTGAAAAATTGGCAGATTGATCGTTGTTTTTTTAGTGTGCAAGGGTGTCCGATGATTTTCGAAACACCGTTCGCTCTTGAAACATCTGCCACAGTGAGGGCACTGTACCCAATTCTCTAACCGACAGTTTTGTTTGCTTTTGCAGCAATTGCACGTATCGAGCCAGCGGTGCTTCGATACTTGATTGTACCCCTTGAAGCAAACCCTACAGAATTAAATAGCTCTTAACGACGGAAAGTGGGCATGGCGACGATGACGTCAAGGGACATTTTTTGGTCCCTTGTATATGAGACAATGCGTTCCACCATTGACATACACAGCAATTTGGTAGCTTTTGTCATGGAGATACCTCTGAAATTGTTCTATTTCGGGTAAACCACATTTTTTTTTTTGGCTATGTCCACACCAACCGCTTCGTACAATTCCATGGATTTTAGAGTTTGGGTTTTAAATCTAACTGGTTCCGTAATATGGCGAAATGTTTGCGGGTCTGAACACTTTTATTGGCATGGGCCATAGCCACGCGGCTAAAGCCCTCACGCAGCAGAGATTATCCCTGTTCGAAATGTGGACAAATCTCTCTTTTTGCGATGAAGCGGTCCAAAGGGATCATATTTTCGCTAGATTTGCCTCCCTCGGGCATATGAATGTGGACTATCTTTAGATTAAACCCCACAGAAGCCGAAAATCTTCGTTTGATTGCATAATTTGGTCTATGATGGACAGGATTCGTTCCATCGCCAGTTGAACTTTTCTCGTCAGAGGTATACCTGCATCCTGCTTCAAATTTGGAGATGATGTGACAAAGCCTACCTGAAAAAGGTGTTTTATTCATCCAAGTCCATCGCAGCCCGGACCTGGAGGCTGAATTACAGACCTTTATCAAAGTTTGCCGTCATATGCGTTATGATGATTTCAAACAACGCACTTATCACATCGTGTATAGCGTGACGTGCCGAAAAAGGACGTATCGTCAATTTATAGTCTGTGATGCGCTCTCTGAAACGCGATGCCTCCCTTTCTTCCCTCAGCTAAATGGAGCAGAATTCTCGGATCCGTTCCTGAAAATGAATGGCCAACATTACGATATCACGCCATATAATACATACATATGTGACCGTGCATCACAAAACGAACAAAAAGTCGCACAGACTGATTTTGTGTAAGGACTGCAAATAGGTGAAATGGATCAACCTAGGCGATCTTGACTTTTTTATATTTTCTGAAAGAGCAAGTCTTCTTCTACATTATGCTAAGATTTCGGATCAGGAAACGGGCAGGAAAGTGTGTTTTTTAGTAGTTTATCTCGATTTTTTTTTTTTTTTTTGGTAGAATAGTGTGATTAGGTTAGAGTCCCCTTTTCATTTAAAAAAAATCTTCACTTTCAACTCTTGAAAACATGATGCTACTGCTTTGAAAGTTGGCATTAATTATGGACAGAATGTGTTGATAAGGCATGCTCACTTTCAGTTTAATCTAATAATCCCTTCATTGTTGTTACTCTGGTGGTTTACATCCTGTTTTTTATCCCATTCATCGCACTGCCAGCACGGCTTGGTAAAGATTTAGCGCTTGAATAGACACTGTACTTCAGAGCCTCTTTTCTCAGTTCACACTTTTCCTGAGTGTGTGCATTCTTTACAATATTTAGATTTGATTAGATTTGATTTGAGTTATACATTATTTTAAAGCTTAAAGTCTGCTCTTTTAGAATATGCTCTTAACTAGAGTTTCATGTCGGGTGACTTTCTGTTTGTTTTGTGATAAAGGTCACATACATACATATAGATGTCATTAGGTGATCTTAATGCGTATATATCAGAAATATTTTCTGGCGCATTGACACCCCTCTGCGAGACATCTTGATCTGATATCTGACTGTCGAAGGTTGGTCAGGATTCTCGACATTTGTTGACTCCATCGGCTTGGGAAATAAATCCCTTTGTGAATGTGTCTAGGATAGAGTCATGTTGAGAGGGAATGTTGAGAGAGTTGGTGGGAAGGACTCTTGCTTGCCGAATATATCTTGGCTCTCGGGGGTCGGAGATTGGTCCCATGGAGTCCATCTATGTCAATACGATGATTTAAAAAAAGAATATGACAACAGTGATGCTGTCACGACAACACACTATCCTATATGAACCGGATGAATATGTATTGTGAGCAGACATTTACCATCACGTTATCACATTGGCCAGCTTGGGGAATATCGGAATCGGAGGAGTTCCCTTCCTCTTCACTCTCGAACTCATCTTAGTCGAGGAGTCTCTTGCCCTGATCTACCGCTTGCTGCCTCTGTTCTCTCCTCCTTTGCGCGTGCCACCTCCGTCTAGCGCTTGCCATGTAATAATAATAATAATAATTATAATAATGATAATAATTGATATGATTTATATAGCGCCAAATCCACTCTGCAGAGTGCTCTAGGCGCGGAAGGAAGAGAAAGTGAAGGAGATAAAGGACATACAAATATCAAGTACATGTAATGTGTAGTCAAATTGAGGCTTTAAACAAGTGAGTTTTTAGACTGCTTTTAAAGGAGTCTGATGAAGAACAATTTTTTACGGCTGAAGGTAAGTTATTCCATAAGGTGGGAGCAGCATGACCAAAGGCACGTGTGCCCCATATTGTAGTGAATCTTGGAATTATCAGAGAACCGGAGTTGGATGAGCGTAAAGATCTAGCAGGGATGTAGTTATGGAGTAAGTCAATGTTATACTGAGGAGCAGCGCCCTGAATGCAATGAAAAGTCAAAAGTAAAATCTTAAAGATAATGCGATCTTTGACTGGTAACCAATGAAGTGATCTCAAAATAGGGGTGATGTGAGTGTGCTTCTTGGATAGTGTGATGATGCGTGCTGCCGCATTTTGAAGCCTCTGTAGCATGGAGAGCTGGGTTTGTGGTAAGTTAAATAAGACAGAGTTTCCAAAATCGAGCCTAGAGGATATCAAGGCATGGACTAATTTTTCGGTAGAAGAGCGGTTCAAATATTTTCTAATGAAGCCGATATTACGAAGTTGGTATCTTACAGATCTACAAATGCTAGAAACTTGATGAGACATAGTCATATTACAATCTAGCATTACACCCAGGTTGCGACAGGTTTGGGACACACTAATTGACATGCCGGAAAAAGAGATAAAATTAATGTCAAGTTTACCTAATTGTGTCTTCGAACCAAACATTAAAAACTCAGATTTATCCGTATTCAATTTCAAAGAATGTGAGTTCAGCCATGAATAAACATCGTTCATTGCATTCTCAAGCTGACTCAAAGCATGTAAGGCATCGGCCTGGTTAGGTTTGAAAGACAAATACAATTGAATGTCATCAGCGTATATGTGATAATTAATTTTATGCTGGCGCAATATGTGTCCCAGGCTAATAAGATAGATGGAAAACAAGGTGGGCCCGCCCACAGAGCCCTGTGGAACACCGCATTTGAGAGGCATAGCATTTGATTTACAGCTGTTGACACACACTGCCTGTGAATGGCATGAAAGATAAGATTTAAACCATTCGTATGCCTGACCTTTTACACCAAGAGATTGGAGGGTGTTTAACAAAATTGCATGATTAACAGTATCGAAGGCGGAGGACAAATCAAGTAAAATCAAAGCAGTCACATTTCCACGATCCATTTCCTGTAGGATGAAGTTCGACACATTGAGGAGAAGGGTTTCTACGCTATGGTAAGGACGATATGCGGATTGAAAAGGATCGAATAAATTATTAACCAAGAGATAATCTGTAAGTCTGGAGAAAACAATCCTTTCCAAAATTTTAAACAAAAATGGAAGGTTACACACGGGGCGGTAATTTTGGAGTGAATCTGGGTCTAAGGAAGGTTTTTTCAAAAGAGGTGTTATATATGCAGATTTCAAACATGAGGGGACGTAACACTGATCAATACTTAGGTTCACAATCATTGAAATAATAGGAGCGAAAACGGATGAACAATCTTTTATCAATACAGTGGGGACTGGATCTAAAGAACATGACTTGGGAGGTAATCTGCGAAGAAGAGCTTGGACCTCGTCGGGATCAGTGGGCTTCAGGGTTTCAAGGGAAGCTGTCGTGAGGGGCTCCTGCGCCGATTCGTCTGGACAGAGACTGTTACTGATAGTCTCTACCTTATTCCGGAAGTAATCGATGAAAGTCTCGGCCATTGCAGAACTGTCCGTGTGGGACGCCACAGTCTTCGATGAGGCCCACGTAATAAGATCGTTTGGCCTTCTTCAGCAGGGAGTTTACCACATTCTTCTGAGCGCACAATAATTTCCTGTCAATTTCACTTTTACCGTTGGAAAGCCATTTGCGCTCGAGTCTCCTACGTTTCCGCTTCGCCGCCGCAATGTCAGAGTTGTACCAAGGACAGTCCGTGCGTTTCCTGATCTTTCGAGTCTTTGCAGGAGCATGTACATTGAGGAGTCTGCTGAGCGCTGAGTTGTAATTTTCCACAACGCAGTCCACACTGTCAGTTGGGGAAGACATCTATTTGCAGCTGACAATATCCTCGGCGAATGCTGTCCTGTTGATTTTCTTGATATTGCGGCAGGTGAATTCAGACATAACACGAGAAGGCTTTACAAAATTGAGCAAGCAGGAAACTGCAGAATGGTCTGAGATACCGGAAAAGACCTTGGGGCTGGAGTAGAGAACATTATCAGAGTTTCGCACCATGATGACATCAAGAATATTACCCTTATCATGGGTAGGAGATGAGACGAGCTGGGAAATGCCATGGCCACTGATGAGATCATTGAACCTCAGCGTATTTGGGGCTGAAGTATTGTCAAAGTGGATGTTCAGATCCCCCGTGATCACCAAAGGTGATGGTCTGTACATAGTCTCATCAAGAAACTGTGAGAACTCGTCGAGAAATGTTGAGAAAGAGTGATTTCCAGGAGGTCTATACACAACGACGATGTCCACACAGGAGTGTGCGTTCGAAACAGTTCCATGCATTCACTCGAAGGTAGTGTATTTCCGTGATGGGTTTATGACAACTTGAAGGTTGTCCTTGTAGAGAAACCCAACTCCGCCTCCGCGCTTGCAGACCCTTGGACAGTGATGGAAGGTATAGCCCCTCGGACGAAGATCGGCAATAGCTGCATCATCAGACGAGGACAACCAGGTTTCGCAGATACATGTGAAATCCAAACGGTGATCGGTAACAAAATCTTGGAATACCGAAGATTTATTACGTAGGGAACGGGCATTTAAAACACCTAACTTGAAATTGTTATCAGAACAAAAATGACCACCTCGTTTTCCCCTATGTGTCCTCCGCCTTCTGTTAATACCGAGAGAGACAATCCGATTCCAGACAGTGGGGTTATCATTGCGCCATCTAGTTGAAATATGGCTTGAATTAAATGAACGAAGGGTTTGTGTATCATATGATAATGAATATCTTGAATTCGATGAGTTTTCGACTGTCGAAAAATGCAGTCCACCACTCACAGGGCCAGGATTCGGATTTATATCTCCAGATATCAATAACAAACTCTGAAATGTGGCCTCTGAGTTGGCATAATAGCGTACAGGGGTACCAACATATTTCCCCTTTGATGGATAGGCTTGTGCATAATGTGCACTAACATTATGAAGGCAGATATTAGGCGTACATGCATCTAGGCAGTACCCTTGACAGCAATAACACAACAGGATCACAGTAAGTACAAAGGCTATAGAGGTGACTGGCTTCATTGTGAATGACATACAGCTGGTACTCAGTAGATTAACAATAGCACTGAACAGTGACAGGATCAGTGAAAATACTTCGAGCTTGACTGAACAGCAAGGCACCTGTAGCTACATGTGTAATGCACCCAACATGGCTGTACAAGCTATGCATATAGAGTGAGGCAACCCTCAAATAATTCAGTGACGGCACTGTAACAAAATAAGCTTACCAGAGCCACAAATTTGTCTAGTTGATTCTCTACACGAACAGAAACCAGATGGTACACAGCACAAGCACAAACATTATACAAGATCAGCAAAATATAAGACAAAAGCAAGAGCAGTGTGGGCGGGCATCCACAAGGCGCGCGCAACCCTATGTTTCACCCAAGATGGCAGGTCTGATGTTCGCACTCGTCTTGGCTAGAGTCACTAGACCATCCAGGAGTCATGTTTCCGGACATACTATAGATACGACAAGACGAACGGAGAAAATCAGTTTCCAAATGTTTGTCACAATTCTAGCCATGAAAGACATTCGCGGTGATGCGCTACACAGGGGTCGGTGCATTATAGTGCTAACCCACACAATGTTCATTTTGACATAATCGCTTTTGAAAGTTTGAAAAAATCCATAAATCAGGTCAGTGACTCGAGAAGGCCAATATTTTCGTATATGAACCTTTACATACTCAAGATTGAATAGTGTCTTGGGAAAATTTACTACACTGATATTTTGGTGGATTCAAGAGGATTTTTCAAGTCACATTTTGAATTTGTGGCTTAGCACTTTAATGCAGCCAAATCCGTCGTGTATACAAATACTCTTTATTTTTTGAAAACTCACAAAATATCAATATCTCTGCGCTAAAAATGGAAAATTAATGTAATATTTGAGTTTCCCTCCTTTGTGACGTGAAATTAAAATAAGATATAATTGTTTTTAACTGTCTGTATTGTATAATCTCTTTGAATTATGAAGACAAACTTTGCATATATTTCAGACGCACACACGCGCACGTAATCATATACGCATAAAGACATCTTGAAATGTGGATATTAAACAATTTCAACAATTCAAGTTTTAAAAGACAAAGCATTCAGTGTCATACAAAATAATAATATGATTTGTTGGGGGGGGGAAGGGGTTATATCTCATTGAGGATTTTACATCTTCCGTGTACTTAAAAGCAGGGAAAGTGTCCCTTCTTCAGCATTATGCATATAATGCATTCTAAATTTAGAGTATAGATCAGAGAAAATAAAGTAAAATGGTACATATCAACATTATTCCAGAGATTATCATGTCTTTTGTTAAAGGGAATAAAATACCATAAAGTAGACATTAAGACCTTGTTTAGCTAGATTGGTTTTCTTGTTTAGGGTATCAAAATCACCAATGTACTCTAAAATCCTCCTTTGTATGACAACGAATTTACCAAAAAATAGTGTTGCATGAGAATTATGACTGTACATGCCTAAATGAATCCTCCTCCCCCATGTTCGTTGGTAAATGCAGGCTGTTTGAAATTATGCAGGAAAATGAATGACTAACTCTTAATGGCCCAAAATCCATAAAAAGAACATTTTTAAAAATTGGGGAAAAATATCTTTGGAAGTCTGAACACTTATAGATTTCGTATATTCGCACAGACCATACATGCTGAAATACAATGTGCCGAATAAGACCAAAATAATCTACGTATTATACCAAGTTGGTGTGTTTATACACATACATCATTACCCCATATGCACGTTTTCAGACTTCATTTGGATCATGAAGATCATTTAGGAACAAGAAAAAAATGTTCTCATGTCAAAGCTGTTACGGTGACAAAAACATACACGAAAAAGTGAAAAATCTATATATGCTTTCAATAATTTTATCGATCACAAATCTCCAAACTAATTTGAAGGAAACTTTCTTTTTTGTAAATTAATCTTTTAAACAACCCAGTGAAAAAATTTTGTAACAGAATACAGCAAATACATTTTCTTTCCAACATGGAGACTTCTTCATAAAAATGCATGATAAATACCGAGTTTAAAGGGTAAATTCAGTAGTGGAAAAAAGGGAGCTATTGACTCACAAAATTAAATTACGTTAAAAAAAAAACAATATACTATCAGCATTGATGCTTTAAAGTCCGCTTTGATTGCTTTCACCTATTATTGATTTAAATTGAGAAACCTTATAGACGTATCAACAACATGGAACTATGAATTTTATACGTCAGCGTTAGATTTGAAAAATAATGTTTGCAGTTATAATGTAACATCCTTTCAAAGGATGTTAAACATGTAAGTATCGTGTCTCGGTTATGTAAGAAACTACAGGGAAGCACAACTGTATTGACAGCGGCAGGATTTTTTTTTTTGAAAATTTGATGTAAATTAATCGATATTAAGAATGCATTTTGTTTTCATCTATTTTCTACTGTCTATGGCTAATCCCTCTAAATATGGCTGTGAAAGCATAGCAAAATTGCATTTTATTCAAAAGAAGTTACAAATTAATCAATGACAATTTCAAATGTTGTTTCACTAGTGATCTAACTCTGTAAGAATTACAAACAAATAAGGCACATGTCCAAACATCCAGCTATCCGTACATTTTTTTTTGTACCCATATGAACGTTTTCAGATCACACTTGCATCGGGAAAAAATCATAAATTTAGAGACAATACACTTATTAGTAATAAGTGTATTGTCTCTAAATTTATGATTTTATTACAATAAGCCATTTCGATGAAAAAAAGAAACACACATAACAAATAAAGATTTATATTTTGAATATATTTTATCAGTTATTTAACGACTGATTAATTTTGAGGAAGCTTTCCTTTTGAAGCGAAATGTCAGCATGAATAAAGTGCTAACCTACTAATAAAACTTTAAGGTGCTGGGACAGACCATGAATGTTGATGAATTTTCTTATAGGTCATAATGCACAATGCTAAAATACTCCTAAAACCAGTGATTGTGGTATTTTCCTGATAAGTTCAACAAAAACAAAAAACTGGCGAAAAATGTCATGATCAGTAGAATTAGCATGAAAATAGTGCTAAACCCAACAGTACAAAAATTAACAAAAAATACTCATTAAATGCTTAAAATTTCATTAATGTTTATCTCATCTCCATTTTCATAACTGGCAGAAGAGTACAAGTTATGTTATGAATCAGAATCACTTATTTTTGTAGATGAAAAAGTTTCCTCACTGTTCAGATTTAGATATTTTTATGACACCCTTCTGTCTGCTACCATGGAGGTCGCCATCTTGAAAAGTGTGGCTTAGCATTATATTCCTGCCTATAAGATGTGATTAATTTTCGGGGCAAAAATATGCCTGCATTAAAAACCCATTTATTGCTTAAATTTCAAGATGACATTTTTAGGGATTATAGAGCAGTGATTCAGGATGGTGTAAATGCATGTAACTCATTTTTCACCAAAGTGTGGGTTAACACTATAATGCACCGACCCCTTCAAATGATTATGAATGTCTATGCGACCATTTTTTCATGCTTACCAAAGTACAGGTACACACACGGCTAAACGCAGAGATATTTACATAAAATGACACGTTATCCTACCAATAAACTCCCTACCTCAATCACAATATGCATACACCTTAGTGCACATGCTTAGCATTAACACGTTCTCGTCTCACCTGTTCAACGATGAAATGCAACGAAGAATATTTAAAATTGATATACACTTTTCCGGGTGTCTACGTCCACTGCAAGTCAAAACTTGTCCCGATGATGTCTCTTCTTCCAAAGTTACGAAGTCGTCAGGCTGCAGAGCTCGATTGCTGATGCGGGTGTCAAGATTGCGATATTTATAAAAGTTTTTAGTTTCTGGCCCTAGTTACAAGAAATACCACTGGATGGTGGTTGCCATGTACCAGGTGGTAGCTGCTGGCTTATGTCCAGTATTAACAACAAAATAATACAGGGAGAGCCATGTTACCAGAGACACGCCTTCAAGCATTTGTGGGCGATTGGACTTCCTTATTCTCTATCGTTCAAGCTCAATGGTGGTATCTCGGTGAAAGACATTTAAAAAAAAAAAAGATAATTTCAAGGGAGATCCAGGAGAGCTGAACCAGATTTTACATTTTGGGCCGTATTTTCCAAAACCTGCATTGTTGGTTGAAGAATTTCTTGTCATTTGAGGATTTAGTACAATGCTTTAAAAAAAAATATGTTGATATTGATATAATATGGACTGGCCTTGATGGGATACGACATTTATTGCCTGAACTAGAATTGTTTTGCCCGAATCGAAGCCTAGGGCAATACAATTCTAGTGAGGGCAATCAATGTCGTATCCCCCGAAAGTAGACAGTCCATATTTTTATCATTACCCATTTCAGGCATCTTGAGTAGTAAAATAAATCATTACAATGTAAACTTTGTACAACTTCCCAATTCACGGCGACAATTTTCCACTCGGCGCCAGCTAGAGCTCCACACCACATTGCGCGCTACAGCGTATACAGGCTAGCGCACGGTACGCGGAGCGCGTATAACAGCCAACTCATACCCTCGCAGGGATTGTCCTCTATCTTTACGTGTTAACCTATGGGAATTTGCCATCTGTCGCGAAATCGGGTATGCGGCGCGGGTAGAAACAGCCAGCTCACACAGTAACAGCGATCGTCTTTTAGTTTGCCCTTCGTCGCAAAACCACTCCGCGAGAAACTGTCATCAACAGCAAATTTTCCTGACTGGGAGCTCAAGTGCCCGGATGCTATTCCCCCTTCTTTTCAGCAGAAATACAAAGAAGACTGATCCATTTGTGTGTGTATGTGTGTGTGTGTGTGTGTGTGTGTGTGTGTGTACTATGCAATGTAATGTGTATTAATGATAATAATAATAATTAATGTATAACGTTTTTCTGTACAGACTCAAAGCGCTTCAACAATTTAAACAAAATACAAAAATTCAACAATATGTTTTACTAAACAAAACAAAAGAGATAACGAAAAAAATAAAACAAAACAAACAAGCAATGACTTTAAACTTGTCACATCGTTAGCAGTGGAATAAGTCAAAGCTTTAAGAAAAACTTACTTTTGGAACAAATACGTTTTCAATAGTTTTTGAATTGATCTGTCTTAACTACTGACTGAATGTTTGTGGAGACTCTTCCTGGATTGTGGTGCTGCATGCAACTCTCATGAAGACACGACGTCCGGCTGTTGTAGGGGCTCTTGGAGTTGTATTAAAGTATAGAGTACGTGATGTGGTAGACCTGAGGTTACACGTTGACTGGTGGATGTGGAGGAGCTTAGAAAGGTTCGCATGTAGTTCATTATAGAGGGCTTTATACGCAAGTGTAGCAGTCTTAAATTCAATTGTTTTAGAGATAGAAAGCCAATGCATATCATCGGGTGTTACACAAGAGAATTTGGGCTTGTTATACAATTATTGTTGTACACTTGTATCCACTGATGATTCGCCATCAATTTGCGCATGGGACCTTCTATGAGCGAGTGGTATGTCTTGAGCGAATTCAAAGCAAGGTCTACACCATAATCTTCTACCAAACTTTACATTCCAGATTGTTCAGACGAAAAATTCAGGTTTATGTTCAGCACATTCAGGTCATCTATATAATTCCGAATGTGTTTCATTTTGTCTGAGAAAAAACCTTGCAAAAGATCTAGCCAGCTGTTCAGAAGAGTCGACATCAGGAAGAAAATGTTGGTCCTTCTTTAAAGGGCATTTAAGCGTTCCAAATAATCCTTTAGGGGAACTGTTCTGTGAACACACTACTTTAATACGACACCTTTACATCTAGGAGGGTTTTTGCCATGTGTAATTTAGCTTCCATGTATGGTGTCTGATCACAGTCCGGATTACAATGTAATGAATTTCGGAGTTTCCTTTCTTTTCTCCTCTGTTCTCTCTTAGCCTGCTGCACATCAACACTGTACCATTTTGGCTTGTGACGTACAGTTACTTAATTCTCACAAACAGGGTCATGAACTACCAGAACAGAGACGAGGACCATATCGAATACCTGGACGGTCTCATTGAGGTCTCTGATGTCACATGCATGGCCCCTCTAATCTAGGGCATAAGTCTTGCGCAAAGACGACTGATCTATTCGAGCAAGTTTGCGATACTGTGTCATTTTTGTTGAACACGTGTTTTTTTTTTTCTTCACAATGTAGTTTGCAACTGATTGCCGTGTGATCGGACATAAGTTTTGGATCAACAGAGACTTTATTAGATTGTCATTGTCTCTCACGATCACTACATCAGGAATGTGTCTTCGTTTTTAAGTTGCTTTAGTAACATTGTCTATGTCCAGCTGACTGCAGAGAATGTTCGATACGAAGAACGTCAGATCTTGATTTGCAGTCAAAGTAAACATTCAAGTCGCCAAGCAGCAACGATTTTCCTGGGAGATGGTCAAATACGTCAATGAAATTATGAAGATCAGCCAGAAATTCAGAGGTTTTGAGACCATTTCGGCGGAAAGGGAAAGCCTTTTAGACAATGAAATGTATAGACTGCATTGTGACTTACAAATAGCACCATCTCCACCTCCTCTACCAACCTGATGAGGAACAGTGAAGTATTATGATTAAGGATAATAATAATAATAATAATAATAATAATAATAATAACAATAATAATAACAATAATAACAATGTCTTTTTTACCCAGGGTAGCCTCTTCAGTGTTGCCACTACTCGACCAGGGCCCTGCTATCATTATTACCCTAGCGTTGCAAGGTACCAATTTATACACCAGGGTCGAGAGGGACACAGTGAGGAAAAACATTTTGTCCAAGAACGTATGAACTGTAGTCGAGCTCGGTCCTCCGATCGGGAGTCGCGAGTCTTATCCACTATGCCACGGCGCCCATCACATACGTACATAAGTATCCTGGTGGTACCATCTCCTTTATAATGGCACCATCTTCATCTGACAGCCATATTTCAGTGGGGAGCAAATTTACTATGTACATCATGACTAATAGCACAGTCAACTAGGATCAGTGAATTATTTTTCCGACGATCGAACATTCCAGTGACACAATGTCAGCAACTTTGCGTTATCCCAGTTTTCATCAATAATCATGCGTGATGGCTCATCTCCTTCCGAAACACGAAGATTTCTTTGCAACTGAATGAAAAATTACCCTATACCACCACGTAAATAAGTACTGAATTGATCAGCGTTTTAGTAGTAGCCATGATAAAAAAAAAAAAAATCATGGGATTACATACTCGAGCAGGATTCGAATTACGACCTCCTGATCTCCGGACAGGCGTCATCTCCACTAGACCACCGAGCTTCCGCCCGACAGCAGAAGATTTCTTCGAAGATTCGAAGATTTCTTTCGTCGACTGAGCATAGTCCCGAAATGGAGTTCATTCGATTTTGATATTTATGGACATGACTGTTTCAATGAAATAAATCATGAAATACTTTTGGGACATGATTACTTGTATAATTAAACATAAACTGACCGAGCTGAAATAAATACAAATCTTTTTGCACAGAACAGGACACTGAGAATAATTTTTACAAGTAAATGACATGCATGTATAGTCGACAGTCTGTGTGAATTTAAGATTTGAGAAAGATTTGGCTATATTGGTTTTCTAACTACTTCATTAACATGTTCTAAAAGAGATTTCTGCTAAAAATAAGAACGAGATTATCACGTTACCGACTGAAAATAACAAATCAAAAGTTTCCCTACCAAAACAAATTTCGAGAGAAACAGCACGTATGTATGTGTGTTTTCTGTAGCGTCCAAAGTCCATAACAGTCTCACAATCAATCTTAGATGGAACAGTGAAATCCGGTTAAGCAGTTATTTGTTAAACATTGATCACATCATCTTCAAACTCAAACGTTCATTACCTAATTTCATCTTTGTATAATCTGTGACAATATTTCAATTTTGATAGTCCAATAGCCGTGGCTGTCGCTCTGAATGGGCTGACGTCACATCAGGGATACCGCAAGGGAGTGTGTAGGTCCTGGACTCTTCAATATGCTCATCAATGATATTGTTAATGCAGTTTGGTCTCCATGTGTACTATTCGCTGTCGTCACACTTTCACTTTTATGTGATTGCAAATGCTACGGATACTCAGATTTGGCAAATAGACCTGACCAAACTAGTCACGTGGTGCGCAAACAACAAACTGCAGCTGAACTTCTCAGACTAAAGTTTTGCGAATCGCTCCTCGTAAGAGCAATGTAGATCAGCCTTGATACACGATTGAAAGTGTGAGTGACTTTTTTACTATGACTTTTGCAATCTTTAGGATTAAATCTTTAATCCAAGACAAAACCAAAAGCTTAGATTACAAATTCTGGTGATGTTTGAGCAAATCTTAATCCTTTTTGAATAGATTTTTTTCATCCAAGGGGAATCTAACAGAGATTAAGAATTTTCAATCTAATGCTTGGAGTGATTTTTAATTAACATTGATTAAGTTTGTCCCTAATGATGGATATTAAAAAATAGATCTTAAAGATTGATTTTTTAATCCAAGGAATTTAGAGTGTAGGACCCTTAAGGTGGAAAGGAATGACAAATAATATGAAAACAAACGAAACTACTGCAGGGACATCCATGACAGCGCGAATCAGGTGGCCTTCATAGTTTCTTCTTTTGCGTTTTGGAATAAATAAGTCTGTGAGCTCTTTACGCTCTCTTTGTGCTCCTTCCAGGGCTTTCACCGGTGAAATCAGCCTTCACTCATCTTCTGGAGGTGTTCTTTAAAAATCGCTTCCGTCCACCATGTAAGGAATGTTGAAGTGACCGTCATGGAAGCGGATGCCACGTGGCTGCAAACAGAGGCGAAAAGACAATGTAAGGCAGATACAGTGTAGATTCTTTACTTCCATTATCTCTGTAAGGTATATTTCATACCACACTCGCTGGTCCGTAACTAGAATTTCCTGGGTTTGGAGAGAGGGTGCGGTTTGAATGGGGAATGGGAGTGGTGCAAACATTGCATGAGATGGATTTTTAATTATCTTCTTCAAGGGAGCGAAATTGACCTGAAGAGGTATCTGCAATGGGACTGCGTCTTCAATTCTAGCAAAAAGCATAGACTCTTGTCTTGCTCGTGCATGTAATCAACCAACTAAAACACTAATAGCTTGCATTGTTTAGACCTCCAACAGAAGAAACCATGGATAGAGAGTAAAGAGTGAAAGAGAAATGGAACCGAATGTAAACATGACTACATAAATACATATACCAGGGCTCCTCACTAACTTTTATTTTTGGTGGTCCGATCAGGCCACCAAATTCTTCATTTCTGAAATTTTGGTGGCCCGACGTGCGTTTTTGGTGGCCCCGGGCCACCGGGCCACCGTTAGTGTCGAGCCCTGCATATATACACATTCACAAATGCACACACCCACTGGTAGTATAGAATTTAAAAATTCAGAGGACGACACCAACATTGTAAAACAAAGTGTAGTTTCGTTTGCAGACTTAACAAAATAAGAGTATAACGCCCATGACGAGTGCACATATCCTTTCGTTTTGATGGTCTGTCTTTCACAGTGCGCATGTCCTAATGTAGGAGAACCCTTACCATGTGAATGCCTGTATAGTATATATCAGTAATTGAAGACTGAAAGTTTGTTTGTAATTCACCATGGCTGTATCAGGCTTCCCTTCTCAAATATCATTACACTAATTTACATAATCCATGTAGATTGCCCTCATTGTTGTTTTATATATTTTTTCCCATGCACTTCGTGTCGTATCTCAGAATCTATAATATAACAGCAACAACAGGAAACAAAGTAGGACCGAGAGCACAAGATCGTACCACACTGCCTCGTGCTGACGCCAAGTACGGATCACCGCGAAATTTGTTGGTGAGGCCGGTGCTATGATAAAATCGCCTCGCACTTAGAGGAAGCATCCCAGCGTTAGCGTAAGAATGATCGTCAGTATCGCTGTCCACTAGCGTTATCTCCCCTTTCTCCATTTGTCTGTGTAAAAGAAAAGTATAACTAAGAAACATCTTCTCTTTTAGGATCATCAATAAACAAAAAGTCATTGAAAAACACACACACAATTAGTTGACATTGGTTAAAGACATCAGCAGTAGGGTTGCGAGATGTTATCTAACAGTGGGTCCAGTAGCTGTATTCAAACCAAGGGATCCTCCATACAATGATTATAGACACTGGACGGGAAGGTTTTGAGGCTACCAGTCACGAGTAGCGCCACTGAACTGACATTTCCGGCATACAGACAGACTTCAAATAAAAGTTCGTGCATGGTTACTATACAGATGGCAGTTCGCTCGAGAAACAGTTGGGCTTCTTGTCAATCAGCTGGAAAGGGATCATCACAAGATCATCACCAGCAAGTGATAAATCACTATTTGCCTAAAAATGCCAAACAAGGAAACAGCTTTGATATTCCAAAGTTTGATACACGCTGCTCTGATGGAAACTGCCATCGTTCGTTGGTGAAATAATAGAAAAAAAAATAATGTTCAGGGTTTTTTTTTCGAACACTAAAGAAATAAAACTGTCAAATGGCAGACTAGTATTTTTGCTCCTTACGGTAACACATACACACACACACGCACACGCACACACGCACACACACACGCATATATATATATATATGTGCGTGTGTGTGTATGTGTATACGTATGTTCATATTCACGAAAGGTATAGTTTCAAGCAAAATATAAAACTCATCTTTCTTAAAAATCGTACAAGTATGTAATATCATATCACAAACTTTACTTTAAAAGAGAAAAATAAAATTTGTTTCTTTAGAGAACGGTAGAATTTTATGCACAAAGCCAAGATGAATACTCTATTTGTGACTAAACAATGATCATGTAAGTTATTAATCCGACAACATCGACATGCTCACAATTCTGTTATCATATTACTCATGTTGTTACACTATACTATCAAAATGAATTCACGATTTGCGGTTACATGCGCAGTTAATGTGAATTAATTTATTCAGATTGCAGCATTGGATTCAAATCTAATTCTCCTTTGGCATTTGAAAAAACACCCCATGTCTGCTTTAAATTAACTCTTCTTTGATCGGGCTTGTGCCGAAAGGGTGGGTTGGGTGGTGGCGCGTCGCGTTAATGGGAACACCACCATTCGTCCAAAGCCCCCCCCCCCCCCCCCGGTTTTGCCGAAAGGGTGCGTTGGGAGCGTTGGGTCGCGTCGCGTTGACTGGAACCCCACCCTCCGGTTTTGCCGAAAGGGTGCGTTGGGAGCGTTGGGTCGCGTCGCGTTGACTGGAACCCCACCCTTCGTCCATAGCCCCCCCCCCCGGTTTTGCCGAAAGGGTGCGTTGGTACTTTTCTCATGTAATATTAAAAGACGAGTTTTGAATTTATATCTAACCTTCAAACAACCATGTCAAAGAGGCTATCGTCCGGATCGGTTTACACTCTATTACCACTTGGTCTACAGCCAGTTGGTCTAATAGACTGTTTAATATCAGTTGGTCTAATAACCAATTGGTCTAGTCATCATTTCGTCCAATTACTGTTTGGTCTAATTGTTATTTGGTTCAATTACTATTTGGTCTACAGTAAATTCGTCTAATAATAGCCATTTGGTCTATTTGGTCAATTTATATCATCAAATACCGATTTGGTCTATTATGAGTTGGTCTAATTCCATTTCATCTGATCATCAAATGGTCTAAAATAAAACCAAATTTGTCCAATATAAATTTGGTGTACACATCATTAATTTTGGTCCATTGCCCAGTTGGTCTAGCCTCTGCTTATATGTCTATCATCATTTAGTCTACACCCATTTAGTCTAATAACCATTGATCTTATTGTCATTTGGTCTAATGGGCAGCCTCCTGGTCTAATCAGGTACCATTTGGTCCAATCATCGTTTCGTCTATATGACAAACTGGGCTTTTTTTTTGGGGGGGGGGCCTTTTTATTGATGTGTACACCAACAATTGGACAAATTTGGTTTTATTTTAGACCATTTGATGATTAGACGAAATGGAATTAGACTAACTCATAATAGACCAAAAATAGACCAAATGGCTATTATTAGACGAATTGACTGTAGACCTAAAAGTAATTAAACCAAATAACAATTAGACCAAACAGTAATTGGACGAAATGATGACTAGACCAACTGGTTATTAGACCAACTGATATTAAACAGTCTATTAGACCAACTGTGGTAATAGAGTGTAAACCGATCCGGACGATAGCCTCTTTGAACCTCTTTGAAATGGTTGTTTGGAGGTTAAATATAAACTAGACTTGAAATTTGTCATCAAGTTGACAAATTAGGTGATCCGATGTATTCGAAAATCAATGATTTGAGTCCTGATCCCATTAGGCATGACCATACAGGTTTCATCTGTGTTTAGGGACATTGCCCGTGTGATGTTTGGATTCTCATTTAGAAAATGGAGTCAGGTCTGCCATCTTTGGTACCAAATTCCGTATACACTAACGAAGATACAGAATGAAGTATGTTTGACCATTGACCCTACTTTGCACAGGCAAGATGGCATCTGAGCAAAAAGCTTTAATTTTAGCGAAGTTTTTCGACATGATTTGGACGTTGTATGAAAAAACGGAGGACACATAACGATAGCGCAAAGTCTCAGCTACAATATATTAAAATCTGAGAGAAATTCACGGAAGGGTAAGTGAGCTAGTGCTCGATAAAGACAATCATGTCAATTTTCACATAGAAAAATTTCCTCCCATAGAGATAACACGTCATAACGAAGATAGTACATTTGACCTTTGAACGCACTTTGCACAGACAAGATGGCATCTGAGCAAAAAGTGGTTATTTTGTGAAATGATTCTTGTAACATGGTCTTTGCGTGTGCAAAATATGGGAAAGATAGGACATGTATTCACCAAGATACAGGATAAAATATTTATGACCTAT
This sequence comes from Diadema setosum, assembly GCF_964275005.1. Taxonomy (NCBI): domain Eukaryota; kingdom Metazoa; phylum Echinodermata; class Echinoidea; order Diadematoida; family Diadematidae; genus Diadema; species Diadema setosum. The sequence continues at coordinate 4,845,795 of NC_092689.1, read as the reverse complement.
GACCCTAATTATCATACCGAAGATGGTGTCCTATCAAGTAGTTGTTATTTTATGAAATAATGCACGTGATGTCTCAGCTACAACATACTAAAATCTGGGAGAAATTCACCGAAGGGTAAGTGAGCTACTGCTCGATAAAGACAATCGTGTCAATTTTCACATTTAGAAAAATTCCCTTCCATAGAGATAACACGTCATAACGAAGATAGAGAAAAAAATACATATGACATTTGACCCCACTTTGCACAGACAAGATGGCATCTGAGCAAAAAGTGGTTATTTTGTGAAATGATCCTTGTAACATGATCTTTATGTGTGCAAAATATGGGAAAGATAAGACATGTATTCACCAAGATACAGGATGAAACATTTATGACCTTTGACCCTACTTTACATACCCAAGATGGTGTCCGATCAAGTAGTTGTTATTTTATGAAATAATGTACATGACATGAACTAAACATGTGCAAAATATGGGGGTGATAGGGCATGTTTTTCTTGGGTTATTGCATAGAAAGTTGCAGAAAGAAAGAAATATCCCAATACATCGAAGATAAGCTTTAAGTTCAACCACGTTTTTTGACGTGATCCCGACATCGTATGAAAAAACGAAGGGCACATTAACGATAGCCCAAAGTCTCAGCTATAACATATTAAAATCTGGGAGAAATTCACCGAAGCATAAGTGAGCTAGTGCTCGATAAAGATAGTCATGTCAATTTTCATTTCCAGAAAAACTGCACTCCCATAGAGATAACACGTAAACTGGTCAAATTTGACAAGGTTACTTTCAATCCATTTTAACGAGGTGATGCCGCCTTCCAATCAAAATTGTGTATCACGTTAATGAAAGACCATTTCATAAGCTACAACATACTGAAATTTGGGTGAAAATCAACGAAGGATAAGTGAGATACACTCGAGTGAACTTGAAATTTAATGACGTCATTTTGAAAATTTACTTTTTTTATTTTTAAAGAAATTTGATATCTTTTAATCATTTTTTCAGTATCGCCACCCCATGAAATGACATGTACAACTCATCAGCTTTCAAAATATGTAAAGAAAATGGGGGGTCACCGTCCATCCTGACGAGTAAAAGCGGATTTAAAATTGGCGGTTTTTTGGCATAGTTGCACTGTATATCGCCATTGACGCGCGCGCGGAATTTCAACTTTGACGGGCCCGTATGACGTCATATTGAGTCGGATTGACTTGAAACTTGGTAGAAATATTCTTTGACATTTCAGGCATCCGATCCGTGTGAAAAAACGGGAAATTTCTATTGCATATGAGCTGTGCATGCGTATATGTGCGCGCGCGTACGCGTCCTTCCGATTTTTTCAATTTTTCAAAAAATGCTCCAAATTGTCTGAAACGTGTGCAAAAAAAATTTGAGCTCGATTGGAGCATACAAATATTTCAACGCGCGCGTACGCGCACGTTTTAAGGGAAAATATGAATGTTGAGAACATGAGTAGAATGCGCTTGACTTGAAATATATGTGACGTAAATTTCATTGAAAAATTCCATTCCATTAATGAGATATGATTGAGAATGTGTTTTCACATAATGACGTCATAGTGACGTCACGGTCGACTGATCACTATGATACATTAGATCTGTCGTCTTCGGGACATGATACATATATGGTATAATTTTGAAATTGATAGCAAGAGGACTTTCTGAGCTAACCTCTATACACAACTTTTGTCCAGAAATAAAGAAGAAGAAGAACAACCAAAGAATCAGCACAGATACAGAAGGTGATCCGAGAGGATACTCGATCACCTAATTCAAAACTCGTCTCTTAATATTACATGAGAAAAAGTACCAACGCACCCTTTCGGCAAAACGGGGGGGGGGGGGGCTTAGGACGAAGGGTGGGGTTCCAGTCAACGCGACGCGACCCAACGCTCCCAACGCACCCTTTCGGCAAAACCGGGGGGGGGGGGTGCTTTGGACGAATAGTGGTGTTCCCATTAACGCGACGCGCCACCACCCAACCCACCCTTTCGGCACAAGCCCTTTGATCGTTAGTCTTTATCTATAGTAGATATCTGTATTGATATTATTATGTAAAAAACTTTTGATTTGCGGGAGCATGTTTTGCGAAAAAAAAACCCACCAACAATAACGTGTTTTTCATCTCTGATAGAAATTGACTTACACGTGCATCGCTGTTTTCATTCGTCTGTAATGGTAAAGAGCGATGTTCGTAAATACCACGATGCACAGGAGAAGGAGGGAGACTGCCGCGACGGGTAGGGCGATCGAGACGACTGGAGGCCCGGTAGAGTCGGCTGCCTCAGCTAAACAGCAGCGACACACAAAAAAAAATGATGTACCAAACTGCTGACATTAGCGACATTTTTTTTTTCTTTGACAAGACAACACATTTAAGGTATCTGAACAGATAAAAATATGAATGAATTCGTAATCAAAGACATAACATACATGAATGAAAATGCATGATAAAAGATGCGAATAAAATGAAATTGTAAGGCACGTATATAGATGAATAAATAGATAATGAGAAACCTCTTATGAAATATGAAAGAGCATAATATGATTCTAAGAGGAATTCAGAGTTTATGTGCTGAAAATCGGTTCTGAACTGGCTGAGATATCCAAAACAATGCAATCCTATTAAACGGTGGGACCCATCTTTTATTAGGGTTGCTTTGTTTTGCTTTGATTTGGACATCTCAGCCATTTCAAAACTGCTTTTTAACATTTCATACAGCGGTTTCTAAATAGGCCTACCTACGTATGAGGCGTGTGAGCTTTTTATAAAAAGTGGCGAGGTGTGACATACAGCAGAGGACTTGCGCCCATGGAACATTACTTTCAAGGAATGAATGTGTAGTTAGTATGGGTCTAGGGCAATTACCCCAGACCCTTCCCCTGACCCTAACCCTAATCCTAAATCCTGAACCTAAACCTTCTCCTAACCCAAACTCTAACCTCAAACCTAAGCTAAACCTAATCTTTACTCTTACCTTATCACTAACCAGTATTTAGCCGGGGGTAATTGGCGGGGGGTGGGGGGGGGGGGGAGTAATTGCCCTGATGCGGTTAGTAGGCCTATATCGCTTTACTACAATCGAGTACTATAATATCTTGATAATATCAAACATTTCACTTTCGTAGGCAAGGACACTTCCATATATTATTTATGTATTCGGCCTGTTTTGTCAGGTGCTGCTGCTGAACTCCCAGAACAAGGTCTGGCCTATCCACCCACGCTCTTTCAGAACGAATGTTAAAGGGTTCACAGGACAAGTGCAGTAAGACTTCCACAATTACCAACAGCGTTGAGTAAAATGACATCGAGAATATCACTTCCAGATGTCAGGACTGTGTCGGTGTTGATTGCCGTGTCTTCGGCCTGCTGAGCGAGACTGTCTGCGACTTCCTGAGATGACGCCCCTACCTGGAGCCGCATATCGCCCACCACGCTCCCGTTGGAAAAGACAACATCTCCGCAAGTCAGACTTAAAAGACTTGAACCCAGACTCGCTCTCAAGTGAGCAATTACCTATCACATATTGAGAAATGTTCAATTAACTAAGTCTTAGAAAGAAGATAGATCACATTGTGATGCTCATTAACTGGAATAGCAATATATATGTATTCTTATAATCGCTTTCCATTGGCATATTAAGAACATCGACCACTTTTCAAGATCACGTCCGACAGTTACCTCTGACAGTGGTGCTTTCTTTAAGTACACAGGATAACAAATCCGATCTCAGATGATTATTTTTCTACGATCTATTAATAGTTTGTTGAGACAAGACATTGTAATGTCGATCTGGCCAATATTGTTAAGCGATCTTCTTTCTCTCTCGTGTTTGGTAACTCCTGCAAAGCGTTTCCTTTTTTTTTTTGTTATTTACAATGGATATAATAATGATGATGATGATGATGAATTTTGGGTCAAATTTTCGTCTAGTTGGAGTGTACCAAGCGGTGTATAAAGGTGAAGAACAAGAACGTACTATGTTGCAGAATAGTGCGGCCAATTCCAGATAATACGCCGACTGTACGTCTGCTAAGTCCGCTGTGAACTCCAGAATGACGCCATTTCTGTGTGTCGCCACCATGCGAGCCTGGACCGCTCGCCTGAAAGGCGCTGTACGAATATAAGCAGGAAAGCCTAAAATGTAGTCATGGAGAATATTATTAGGGAGCTTTAGATTTTCGCAACGGGGACGTTCAGAAGACGTTCATGTGCAAATTCGCGTATTAAAAGCAATCTATTTATAGCTCGCGTCGTCTGCGTTTTCACTACGCGTTCTGGGCCATCTTTACAAATACACCGATCATATGGGGGCGCCATTTAATTTTCTATGCGTTGCGTCCTAGCGTAATCTAAAGCTACTTTTCAGCACGACGCAAGGAGAGAGGACACCTTCCCCGCAATCGTCGTCTCAAACGTCCGCGCCGCAAATCTAAAGCTCCCTATCATGTCCGAACAGGAGTACGGTATGTGGACTGGTCAGTATTCCAAACGTACAGATTAGTTGTAGGACCTGTGGAGTGTGACTGTTTCTTGATGAAGTATTGGAAGGTAACAATGATGGCGGTAAATGACCATCCTTGTGAAGTATTGCGATCCAAATGGCTGGGAAACAGGCAATATTGTAATCATATTGATATGATACAATATTTTGTTATTTCAGCACACAATTGAAATTGAGTCTCTAATCAAGGCTTAAATGAGTCATATTTAGTAAAATACTGTTTTACATTCGTTTGAATTGATAAATGGTATTTGTACATTCGCTTTAGAATAGTATAGTCCAAGTAAACTTTTTTTTTCTGCAAATCAACAAATCAATCAGCAAATCAATATACATAAGGCACATGATCAAGAACATGAGGGAAATATACAGAATAAATTCAAAACAGAGTCGTTTGACTTGCGTAAATAAAGATATAAAAGGTAATTAATGATACAATATACAGTATGCATGTCTATGCAGCGGGGATTACAACAATTATAATTATGGAGCGATAATGCAGAGGGCCGCCATTGTAAGCATAGCTTGAAAAGTAGGGACGTATACTAGTTTCGTAATAATACAATACAATACAATACAAATTTGCCTAGATAATGACAAACTTTGCCTAGATAATGACAAACGTTTTGCCACCCTTTCCTTACAGCGACAGCTTCTTGCAGGGAACTCTCATCGAATGGGTTTAGAAAAGACCATGAATCCGTGTGTTGTGAATGAACTCTATGTAATTTACTTTAAATCAGACCGATTTCAATTTCTTACCAATTTCTTTTATGAGTGTAGAATGCAGAAATAGAAACAACAACAACAACAACAAGACAGTAACTGAGAAAATGATGGCATTTTAACCAAGTTTGTTCACCCTAAACAATTTTCACCTTCGGTACTTCTGTGTGACGTTGTAACTTCGGTTGTCGCCATTGTGGAAGTAACAATGGATGATCCTGTATCATGACCGGTCTCTCCCGTGTTTCCCCTCGTTGGTTGGGATGGAAGAGACGCCGTTGTTGCTAGGTGCGATTTGGATTCTGGTAAAGTCTCAGCAGTTGTTTCAAATGTTTGTGGAACGGTTGCATCTCCTGTATTGAAATAAGATGCTGCTTCTGTTGTAATTGTCAAATATCTCGAAACAGGGGTTTCAGATGGCGCTGCAAGTGTTGTCCCAATTAATTCTGTTGCATAATTGTCTCGTCAGTATTCGAAACTTGAGATGTTGTCACGCTCGTTGTCACAACATCTGAAGGGTTGTCGTCAGTCGCTATGGATTTCTTACTTGGTTCTGTGACTTTTTGAGTTTGTGTAGAAGGATCCGTGGATTCGGTTGTGGCTAATGTTTCCATATCTCTTAATTTTGATACTGTAATTTTTGGATAATGCGTCAAATTGAATAGAGCTTCGGTGGTGTGCAGTGTTTCTATATCTAACGTTTGTTCAGTTTGTCCAATAAAATCTGCACTGAAATTGGTAGTTACAGGTTCGGTTTGTTCTTCTGTAATCAGTGAAGTCGAAAACTGTGTAGAAGTTTTAGGTGTGTTAATAAGCAAAGACTCAGTAGTTTGCAATGTTTCTGCATCTGTAGTTGGTTCAGTTTTAGGACTGAAATCTGCATTCAAATCAGTGGTTATAATTTCAGTCTGTACTTCTGTGACCATTCTGGTCGGAAATTGTGTAAAGATAGGTAGCGATTTCCCAGTTTGAAATCCTTTTATGTCTGTACTTGGTTCAGTTTGGTCACTAAAATCTGTACTCAGATCTGTAGCCATAGTCTCGGTATGCATTTCTGATATTGTAATGGTTTGGAATTGTGGAGAGAGGGGAAGACTTTCGGTCGTGTATGCTGTTTCCAATTCTCCCAATTCAGTTTGCCCACTTGAATCAAAGGTCGTATATTCAGATATGATGTCTGTTAATATAATTGTAGGGATATGGGTATGAAATTCGCTCCCTCCCCGCGTTTCAAAGGTAGTTGCTTCAGTAACATCGAACCCGCTGAAATCGTCTCCACTGAATTCGAAGGAACTTCCTTCTGCTGTCGTCGCTTGAGAAGGCAAGGAAGTAAATTCGGTAGTATCGGAGAGAATCACTGTCACTGTTTCAGTTTGTCCACTGAAATCGTCTTCGCTGTCATCACCCAAGCCTTCGTCGTACTGCCCTGTCATGACGAGAGTACCGGTAGCTGATGTGGACAGAGTGATTATAAATATTAATTCTATATGTGAGCTCCAATGTGGAAACACTTCATGAGTTCCTTTGATAGACAGTGATTCTTGTGAGCTCCTTCGTGGTGACATTTTAGTTATACGTTCCCACACAGCCTAGGGAGGCAAGTACAGTCCAAATTAATGATGTTGCTCAGCAACATCAATAATAAGGACTCTAGATCAGGATTCGTTGGGGTAAATTATCTACATCATCTTTTTTTTATCAACTAACAACAATAACAACAACAACAATGTGGCGTGTGTAATGTAAATGTATACACTGTACATACTTTCGGGCAGGGTGCATCCTTGGCTTTCCAATGGCTTGCCGGAAGTCCGCTGGGGGCCTGCCTGAGCGTGGGGACGGCGGGTGAATGTGGTTTGCTAATTTCTAGATTTTCTGTCCACGGGGCCTATTAGTATTTACGAATTTCCTTTTATTAGCTGTACATTGCAATGTGGCTGTGCGCGGCCCTGTCGCTGTGCACAAGTGTTAAGCTAGGCTGACACTTGCACGATTTTGTGGCACGCATTGGCACGACTCGAGGCGTACCAGTGCGCAAACTAGTCGTAAACTGGCGTGAAGTGTGCGTAAACCCGTCGTGACTGCGTGCCATGTCGGGTCGAGAATTTTGAAATGTTCAAAATTTTGGTCACGACAAAATTTCGTGACCGGGTCGTGAACTATGCGCAAACTGTTCGTGAACTCGTCGTGAACTCGTCGGGACGATGCGGGGAGGATGCGTGGCATTGCGTGGCAGTGCGCGCCATGCTTTTCCGTTTCTTTTTTCATGGTTTTTTTTTTGTGTGTTTCTTCTTTGTTTCTTCTCTTTTTTTTTAGTTTCTTTTTCTCTCTCACGAATCGAGAAACGATGGTAACGTATCTGACAAAGCATTTATGCTTAGTGACACATTAAACTACCGATTTACATCAAACCCAGATCACACAATCATGTGATTGAAAATAAAAAACTCATGCAAAAAGGTAGACATCAAATCCTACAGTCATTTTCAGAGCATTTTGCAACCAAGGAAGTGCTCTTGACTTTAACCATAATAGCATTTTATGTAGATAAGATGCAAAATTATAATGAACAAAGGTATAGAGCGTTCATGTAGCCTCGTTTGCTGTGAAGTTGACAACATAAGCTTGGTACCAGACTTCAGCTCTTAAAAGTCCTAAGTTGATTTTTTTTTCAGACAAAAATTTATCGTGGTACAAAACGCTCATACACACACACACACACAAACAAAACCTCAACAAAACAGAAATAAAAAAGATTTGTAATTTGTATCTGACGGCACTTTTTGTAAATGTCATAATTCTAAGGGATAGTATAGTTCTGGTTTAGATGAGGATTCAGTTTTGAACCTTTTGCAAGAAAATTGAAATCCACTTGTACTTATTAAAAATTTATTTGATGATAATCGGTTTAGAAATGGTTGAGATGTCCATAATTAAGTAAAAGGAAGACGTTCAAATAAAAATAGATCGGCCATCATATTTTGTTAGGACCTCTTTCTTTTGCCTTATTTTGGATATCTCGGCCACTTCAAAACCGATTTTTCATTAGATAAACCTTTATATCCTTTTAGAACGGCATGTTTTTTATCAAGTAGTATACAGCACGATGTCAACCGGTTAAATCCGCGCAAAAAAAGCGCGTTGCGGTTAACTTTGCTGCATGATATACATTTTATATTGGTAAAGTATCTGACGAGTTTGATGGTAACGTATCTAATGTGCCATTACCATTCGCACACTATTATTTACAAAAAAAAAAAAAATATTAATTTTTAAAGAAAGAAAGATATTATTCAGAGATGTGAAGGTTCAGTTGCGAGTTTCTTCAATAAAATAATTTTTTTATATTATTAATTTTCTTGAGTAATTTCTTTTGAGTGATCAATCATTACCTTAAGTACTCAAAAGTATCGGAGCTTTGCTTTCATATAACAGCATACCTTTTTTTTTTCTAAATGTAGCAAATTTTAGGTAACGTATCTTATATCAGCTCATCGTAACATTAGGTTTCCACGGCTTCGGATCAGTATAATATTTTGTGACAAGAGATTCCATGAATAAATCATGGTTCCACGTATGCATGAAGATGACTTTGTTTAACACATTAAATTACAGTGCTTTGCGGCTTTACTTTGATCTTCTCTTAAGGGTCTCAAAAAGGGTAACGTATCTGCCGGCGATTTAGCGACATGATACTTATGGCCTCCTGGAGAAAGATCAAAACATCATATTGTTATGTAATATTATTTTTCATTCAGGCACTTGAAGGGCAATGGAATAAAGCACAAAAGATTTGATGATACGTTAATGAGTAGGAACTTGTACGAGCACGTCCTCTTCTGGCGACATGCATGGGTTTTTTAGGGTTATACATCAAACTTTGGATCGTATTTCTGGGGGTCCCAATAATCTTTATTGAAATTATTTTACAGGTCCAACCTCTCGGATGAACTAAAAATATTGATTTCTGAGGGACAAAATATCGATCTAATCTATACGAACATGCTAGCGACACGAAAATCGCGGTTGTTGACATTTTTGGGGAGAATGGCCTAAAAAGAAAAAACAAATGTTTTGAAATAAGATAGCAATTCATTAACAAGAAAACAGCAAACAACAAATATATACAAGTATTCAGCATGTTGTCTCTTCCACAGCCAATCCAAAAGTTACCAGGGGTTGGGGAGGCCCCCTTTATATAATGGCGTGGCCGAATTGCGCAAACTCGTCGTGCCAATGCGGGAAGTGCGTAAACTATGCGCAAACTATGCGCAAACTATGCGTGAACTCGTCGTGCCAGTTCGTGTCTATGTGGACACTAATGGGCACGCATTCGTGAACTATTCGTGAACTCGTCGTGAACTAGTCGTGAACAGTGCGGGAGCCTCTCAGTTCGTGCCCCAAAATGGCACGAATTGCCAAGACAAAATCGTGGCCGAAAGTCGCGCAAGTGTCAGCCTAGCTTTACACTTGTGTACGGCGGCGGGGCTGTGTGTAGTCAATTGCAATGGTCCTATGGAAGTTATTCAATGTGCACTCGTCGTCGCCACGTCGGGCGGGCCTGTGCGGGCTTTCGGACTGTCAAGAGTTATTTTATCCTATTTTCGAAATGGAATTGAATAATTATGAGAATGAATAATACTTTTCTCCGCATTACGTGGGGGGGGGGGGGCTGTCCAAACAGATGCTTTTGGAGGTCTCTGCCAAACCATTTTTGGTTGGGTATATACAGTTATGTTTTGCATTAGTGGGTATTCTCGGATGTACGACCCTTTATAGTATGTCTGTTAGTAAGAAGTTATTTAAATATTTGGGGAAAAAAGCATAAAACACAGATAAGTGTTTAAATTGTTTGTATCAAAGAATTTTTTTTTTTTGTGTTGAATAACTTTGTAATTCATTTATCCTCTGTAAAATTATGTTGCTTCGAGAAATCAATAAATTCTATCATTTGAAAAAAAAACAAACAACAACAACAATAACGTGGACACAGAGATCATAGGCAAAGCTTTGACGGAAATTATAATCTGTAATACATGTTTCAAGGAAAGGTACAATTTTAGTGACTCTATTATAAACATCAAATTTTGGACACATTAAAACATACGCCCATGCCAATTATAATTCACAGACTAAACAACATCGAGGAATCATTCAAAAGTCATAAAGTACTTCTCTTTTCAACGGATGCCGCTTTTAATTGGTAAAACGCGATGAGTGATAATAAAAGGCAATGAGCGTCAAGAGCGTGGGCCTTTAACAGAAACCGGTCAGTAAGCACAAACTGTGTATGACTTATTAAACAAGCCATATATAAGTTTTGCGGTAACAGGTATGGTCAGGTCAACGATTGAAATAATAAAATTGAATGGAATTGAGTTGAAAAATAAGAATTTCATGCATGAGTCTGCTAGGCCTAAAGCATACGACGTTTTTAATAGGCAAAATGGAGGAGGAACTACGACAACTGCAAGTCAGCATCCCTAACTAATAACAACATACCGTAAAATCAAAGAAAATTGTCCGGATTAGTTTTTGGATATTCCTGTAACAAATATCTTTACAGTTTATCTTCTTCGCTACAAAACCTGTTTGAGGCTGGGAACATGTTTTATGATAGAAAACGATACGTGTGGTGAACATCGCGACATGTTTCTACATATGAAATCTGGGCGTCCAGTAAGGTGTTGACACTGTACAAGAGTAGCTACAGAGACGGTTTCTCCTCCATGATATTTTGAAGCACTCTATCGCCATACAGAGATTTAATCAAATCAAATCAAATCAAATCAAATTAGGTAATTATCAATTTAAATGATTTTCATTCAAGCTTATAAACACACTATAAATATGCATAACTAACCTGTGGAAGCCGTAGTAAGGTATGCCTGATAACTAGTCTGCATCAGTGACAGGACGATGACAACTAATAGTATCTTCCCAAAAGCCATCCTGGTCCCACCTATGATAGTCTCGGGCATTTTGGAAGGAGAGTTAGTATACTGCAAAATTACATAAAAGACTAAATTTCTTGCACGCTCGTCTCTGTTGACTTCAAATCATAATTCCATGATTTCTTACCAAAGTGCATGGCCTTGTTGACATCTTCTCTTACACATAAATCGTGAACTTTCCATCACTTCAGGTTTATCACTAAGCGTTATGTATTTTGCTTATATGTATTACTTTATGTGGAAATAAAATCGCTTGAATTGAATTGAATTGAAAATTCATTTGACCATAGCCTGCGAATAGTTGATGGTATACACCCATTAAACACTAATCGCTTAACATTCAATACTTGTTTAACCATAATCGACGATAGCGCACATGCAGTATATCCATTTAGTACTGATCACTGGATTCAGTATATATTTATCTGATGAAAATCTACAGATTATAGATGATAGCATATCCCTCCAGTAGGCCTACTAAACACTGGATGCGTTCACTTTACTCATCCGACCATGATCTAATGCGATGTAAATAAGAGCACCTCATAAAAGACCTATGCCATTCTATATGGTATTTTGTCCTTGGCCCTTTACTAATCTCTTAGTCGCTTTATATTGATACATTTCTCTGCCCGTATATGGCTACAGTTTTCGTACTTTGTACTTTCGTACTTTTCGTATTTTGAGGGGAATGCATATTACAAGCTATGTTCTTAAGCTTCCCCTCCATATTTTCAACATTTTCAACAGTGTGCAGTAAATAGCACGTATCTATTTCTTCCTCATTTTTTTTTTTGTTTCGATGGATGTAAAATATGTTACTTTTTTTTTCTTCATGCTGTGTTTTGTACACTGTCACTTTTTGTCGAAAAATCAAATGAAATTTCTGCGAAAGATTTGTTTTTGTGTGTGTTATATCGTAGTAATGACGTCACCGCTCTGCTTCGCCTATGTAGAATCATGCCGTCCTAGAAGGAAGTTCTTACATTGCAAATAATGGTGTAGTAAATGTGTACTTGATTCTCCATCCAAACTTATGGACAGCTAACGAAGAAATAGATATTCAAACGTTAAAGGGAAGATAAACCCCAAGAGAAATGTGGATTGAGTGAAAGCAGCAACATTAGTAGAACACATCAGTGAAAGTTTGAAGAAAATCTGACAATCGATGCAAAAGTTATGAATTTTTAAAGTTTTGGTGTTGGAACCGCTGGATGAGGAGACTACTAGAGGTTATGACGTATGAGTGGACAAGAATACCAAGAAAATATAAAGAAAATACTATGAAAATCCATTTTTCATGAAAATTACAAATTCCATCAACTTGATATTGACATATGTTAAGGGTAGCAATTATTCCCCCTGCTTTCTGAAAGCGGTTGGTCCATTGCTCTTTCATAATTCTAGAAAAGTGAATTTTTGTCGAATTTCCTTTATATTTTCTTTGTATTGTTGTCCACTCATACGTCATATCCTCTAGTAGTCTCCTCATCCAGCGGTTCCAACACCAAAACTTAAAAAATTCATAACTTTTGCATCGACTGTCCGATTTTCCTCAAACTTTCACTGATGTGTTCTGCTAATGTTGCTGCTTTCACTCAATCCACATTGCTCTTTGGGTTTACTTTCCCTTTAAGAAGACTTTTTCGTACATGCCAACAATTTCGATTTTCTGCATATGCCTGTTTGAAAAGGCAAATTTAAATGCATTTAACAGCATTTCAATGTTAGCCAAGACCACGGCCCAGTGAATGAAAACAAAAGTTCTGTGGAACAAATTATGCACTCCACCATTACATGCAAGGAGATCTTGAAACCTGTCCGTGTGGGCGTTGCTGTTGAGTTAAGTTAATAGTATAAATGCGAGCAAAACGATTTTCAAAGGGCTCAGATTTCACCTTGCATTTCATCAGACATGACTGTATCCCTCCCCTGTCCTAACATATAATTATCTACTTCAACACGATTTGACATGAAGAATTTAGTGCTGTAGTTTTCCCTTCCTGGTTACTCTTTATTTGGTAACAGTAAGAAGATTTTGAACAAAACTAGTCATTTTCAATTTTCAGTCCTTCAGGTAAATCATTATGACTTTTGAGGTGCTGTGAACACTGATATGAAACTAGCAATGAACAATTCGATATTCATACTATCAAATAAGATCACTCGCTTAACCTACCTTGCTTTGGTGCAGTATCGCTGGTACTCTTGTACCACTCCACTGGCTGTAGTTTCTAGAGAGGAAGTTGTATCTTGGAGGAAGAGGGACATAGATACATCTTCTGGTATGCATCACCCTACATGGCGCCTCTCAATCAGCTAGGAATATTGTCACTTGTCGGAAAGGTTCTGATTCGACTGGGTCGTTTGAACGGCCCTATGCAATTTCATAATGACGAGAGTCACGAGTTATTGCTACATGTCGGATCACAATTTTCAAGCTACTGAATCCCGAAAACTAGGTCAAGATTTCTGCTCTATGGCGGTGGCATGGACAACGTTTAGGCCTCGCGGTGGTAGTTTCAATCACGCTATTATATGTAGTGCTTTGTGAAGACAACCCCGTCCCCACCAAACAACAAAACGTCACAAAACCGGAATGCCAACTTCAGTCATATACTACTGAACTGTGGTCGCCTTTTGTCATGTTGGTCCAGAATAGTTCACCGAATAATATTATACCTGATTTCGTTGAGTAGGCTTACACAGAGAGAAGGGCGCAGAGAGAGGTGAAGCGGTGGAGATGAAGAAATCCGGAAAAAAATCAAAAATCGCTTATTTTTCTAGTGCAGACAACAATAAAGCTACAAAAAAAAAAATGAAGTTGATCTTGGGTTTTGAACAGAATTCGATATTGTTGCTAAAATATACCAAAAAGCGTTTACAGAACATGCATACACAGGAAGACAAAATTGTAAATTTTTATCCAATCATAATTTGCAAACCATAGAAAAAAACTGCTTGAAATAGCAAATCAGTATTAATTTTATTATCATTGTTATAATGATCAAGGCAATTTCAACATTATCCCGTTGTCTATACACATTATGCAAAAATAATTACATATATATATATATATATATATATATATAAAGAGAGAGAGAGAGAGAGCAAACGAAGACAACAACAATATGAAAAATGACAATGATCATACTATCTTGTCAGACACACTTTACTGATGATAATCTGTAGTTCAATTGTCTTAAAGTCTACAAAAAGCTAATATTATAGCCATAGCACACTACAATTCAATAAAACGGATTTATCAAATTGTTGACGTCTCATTACGTCTCTTATTTGAGTCACTCAGTATTGTTCCTATGAATTTTCATTTTAAATCCAGAACTGATATTTTCCTTTTAATTGACATAAATATATGCGTGCAAAACATAACCATATAACCATCGAATACATGTCCTGGACAAAACGGACAATGAGAGACATAGCTTGAATTTTTATCTCAGCATAATCTTAAAGCCGTGTTACTTTATTTACTTTTATTCTTTTTATTTTTTATGGTGGAAGCGAACAGTTCTTCTTCTTCTTGTGTTTTGTGAGATTTTAAGAGGGGAATTACAATCCCATCATTGCCCTGTCCATCGGACCACGGCTTTTGATATCGTAAAGATTTTCCTATCTTCATTTTCATTTGCATGTTTCACACATCGGTAGGCTGAAATTAATCTGATATTTTGCGTTTAACTCAGACTGAAAAAAAAAAAGATTAACTTAAACGGCGGTACAATATGACACTCCTAACTTGTGTATTGAGCACTGTTGAGTGTGAAAAACAATCCATTCTTACAGACAACCCTGACGTTTGTTAAATCTCCTCTTTCGATACACGGGAAAAAAAAAGAAAAAAAAAACCGAGCAATCCATTCTCCTTTATGAAATTGCAAAAGTCAGAGATATAATATATCAAATAAGAAGGGTTTTATATATATATATATATATATATATATATATATATATATATATATGTGTGTGTGTGTGTGTGTGTGTGTGTATTTCATTCGTACTATCTTTCATTCAAGCGTATGTTGACTTTCACCTATAGAACATTTTCCGTGTTTTAGTTCGTTTTGTTTAATGCGCCACAAGCGCTAGATGCAAAATACTCGAGAAATAGCCAATACACATAATATCGCAGTATCTACTGTCTAATGAAAATGGGCTGTTACATAATGCATGATGGTTACTAAGCAAAGTCCGGATAAATACGTACAAACACGCGGATTTTGGCACTTCGTTACTTGAATACTTCAATACCACAATACTGATTCCATTTTTTCATGCGACATGTGAACCTTCATTCTTGTCATTAATACTACTTGATTAAAAAAAACAACTAAACTTTGATACCTTATATTATGTCCAACCCGATTTACATTCACTCATCACTCTCTATTGTTTTTCCATTCAATCCTGTAACAGTTCGTTCAGGATCTCATGTGTGCGCTTAGAAAGCTTCAACGGAAAAAGAACTGCTGCAAATATGTTGATCTAGTCATTAGTCAGTTATTCTTTTGAGCGTCACATTCTCTGTTTAGATTCTAATCTGAAGGACAATAACAATTGCTTATGATCTAAAGAACATTGATGCGCATTATCTATATACTATGTGACTCGTAACCACTAACAGCAAAAAGAGGCGTTGATGTTCATTTTTGGTAAATTTCTTCTTATATTTACACACACACACACACAAAAAAACAACCTCGAAGACTGAAAACTGAACTAGGTGTTGTCCGAGGGTCAAAGTCGGAGAACTTTTCATTTTTCACTCATGCTGCTCCAGTGGCTTGAATTGAGAAGTGATGTTTAAAAACCTAATATTTTTCCTTCTTTTATAGGGTCAAAGGTCATATTGTTGGTGGATGGTTTGTGTGCCTTCTCTATACCGGTATAGTGCCGGGGGATTGCGTGGCAATAGAAATTTCTAGTGTAGTTTGGTCTCCATGTGTACTATTCGCTGTTGACACACTTTGACTTTATGTCGCATGATTCCAAATGCTACGGATACTCAGATTTTGCAAGTAAACCTGACCAAAATAGTCATGTGATGCGCAAACAACAAAATGCAGCTGAACTCCTGAGACTAAAGTTTTGCGAATCCCTTCTCGTAAGAGGGACGTAGATCAGCCTAGATACACGGTTGAAAATGTGAGTGAATTTTTTACTATGACTTTTTTAATCCTTATGATTTACCTTTAAATCCAAGACAAAACCAAAATGCGTAGATTACACATTCTGGTAATTTTGAAGTAAACCTTAGTCTTTTTTTAAATTGATTCTTTTTTAATCTAAGAGGAATCTAACAGAGATTAAGAATTTTCAGTTTAATGCTTCGAGTGATTTTAAACCGACGTCGATTTGTCTTTAATGATGGATATCCTTAGAGTTAAAAATAAATCTTTTATAAAACCTTAAAAAAAAAAAACTTTAAGGCGGAAAAGAATGACAAACAATATGAAAACAAACGAAATGATAAGGACATCAATGATCAGGTGGCCTTCATAGTTCCTTCTTTTGCGTGTTGGTACAAGTTATTAGTCTTAAGTCTGTGAGCTCTTTACGCTCTCTTTGTGCTCCTCCCAAGGCTTTCATCAACGAAATCAGCCTTCACTCATCTTCTGGAGGTGATCTTCCTAAAATCACCCCCGTCCACCGTGTAGGGAGTGTTGAAGTGACCGTCATGGAAGCGGATGCCACGTGGCTGCAAATAGAGACGGAAAGACATGTGGCAGAAAGTATAGACTATGTATAGATAAATACCTCCATTATCTTTTTAAGGCATATTTCGCACTCGGTGGTCCGTAACTAGAATTTCACTGGGTTTCGTGGTGAGGATGGAATTTGAATGGGGAATGGGCGTGGTGCAAACATAGCATGAGATTTTTTAATTTTTTGATTTTTTAATTTTTGATTTTTTATTATTATTATTTTTTTTTTTTGGGGGGGGGGGGGAGAGTAAATTGACCAAGAGGGGGGTCTGCATTTGGACTACGTCTTCAATATTCTAGTTTTAAAAAAAAATAGACACTTTGGTCTTGCTCCTGGAATCAACCAAATAAAACACTAAAGGCTTGCATTTTACGCCTCTAAAATCGAAGGAAACCAAGGATGGAGAGAACAGAGAAATGGAAACAAAATGTAAACATTTTACATCCCCTCCTACATACATATATACACATTTTATTTACACACACCATGGTAGTATCAGAGAAATACATCAACATTCTACATTATGCGTACACTCTCCATTTACGACATTCATTACCTCCAAAGTGCTGTCTTTATGTATAGATTCCATTTCCAAGAACTCCCCACCAACCTGTTAAACATGTTTCGTTTTATTTCGGCTATTCATATTTATTCAACCAGAACCTCGACGAACGTACACCTAAAAAATCCAAAAACTGCCCTAGCCCATCGATCCATACGACATGCCGGTCCTGACATCTGGAATTCTCTTTCTTATGAAGTACGACGGTGCCAATCAAAGCACACTTTAGAAGACTAGTGAAATATTTCAAATTGCAAATTGCAAATATGTTTAAGCAATACCATTTGCATGGTTCTTGCCTGCTCTCTCGCCCCAGGTTCACAGGTTTATTTTGTCATACGTACATGACGTACATAATAGCAGCGAGTCTTTCTATGTTAGTTGTTACCAGAATTGTCAATCTTGTATACCTTTAACCATCATGATGTAGAGTAACCCTCTTCTTATTTCTTCCTCTCTTTTTTTTTTCTTTCTTTCTCTCTCCTTCTTTCATTTCCCTATCTATGAATAGATTGAACGTGCATAATACATTTTTTTTTTTTTGGTATGATGTTTATGTACATAATATGTGTACGTTATCCATACTGGACGTCCCAGTCAAGCCTTTCATAGCTTATGACGATCCACACAAAATGTATAATAACATGTTTCATGTACAAACTATGTGCATATTTGTGAATAATGTGTGTATATGCATTTTGTGAATAAATCAAATCAAATCAAATCAAATCAAATGAAAGTATGGTTTCTTTCGCAGACTTCATTAAAGTATATATAGTAAAACGCCCATGACGAGTGCACATATTATACTAGTATTTTCGTGTTGACGGCCTGTCTTTCACATTGCACATGTCCTAGTAAACATAAGAGAACCCTTACCTTGTGAAGGCCCGTAGAATCTGTTATTGAAGACTGAAAGTTTGTATGTAGTTCACCATGGCTGCATCATGTTTTTCTTCTCAAATAATTATCATTGCACTAATTTATATTTGATTTGATTTGATTTGATTTGATTTGATTTGATTTATTGTTCCAAATCTCTAAACACACACAAAACATGACACAATCGATTTGACATAAGACTGAACATAGCGTCGTAATTACAAAGAATACAAGAGAAGACAATTTGACAAACATGAAATGTGGGGACCTACTAAAAAGCAAAGCTTGTAATGTATAGGTCCCTGTATAGATTAGAATGTTGGTCTTCTTAAACAACCTAGTAACGAAAACTATGAAAGGAAGGAAAGGGACGTATAAAAGAAAAGAGAGCAAAAAGAGCAAGAAAAAGAAATAAAATATACGATAGCATAGCGAAACACTAAGTATAGCCACCTCTATTGCGCTTACAAGATTCCTTGTCACCCAGCAACATAGTTACGTAACTGTCATGACTGTAAGAATGCGCCAGAATGCACATGATACATAATGATTCATTAATTCAGGAATAGCCTTCATTAATTCAGGAAAAGCCCATACGATGCATGTACATTGTATACTCTCGTCGTTGTTTTGTGTATTTACTTTTTTTTTCATGCACTCCGTGTTGTTTCTCAAAATCTATAAAACAGAAACACCAGGAAACGGAAATAACATTGGGCACTGGTTATCATTCTACTTTGGACAGCTACTAATCTATGCCTCAAGGTCAAGACTGATAAGAGTTTAAAGGGGATGGCTAGTAACTGATTAGTGGGGATCAGTGGGAATGCTTGGGGATGATTGTTCCAATCCTTGTGGCATTCATTCAAGAGTACATTATATATCTATTGTTGTGTGAAAATTATTTCCTTCAGAATCGTCTCATATTCAAGTAATGTGCAGTTTAATGTTTCCAGGTTAGCATGCCTGTACAGTGACGGGGCGATCATCTGCACATTACTTGAATATGAGACGATTCTGAAGGAAATGATTTTCACACAACAATAGATATATAATGTACTCTTAAATGAATGCCACAAGGATTGGAACAATCATCCCCCAGCATTCCCACTGATTCCCACTGATCAGTTACTAGCCATCCCCTTTAAGATCGTACCAAACTGTCCGGTGCTGACGCCAAGCACGGATCACAGCGAATTTTTTTGGTGATGGTGGTGCTATGGTAAAATCGCCTCGCACTTAGAGGAAGCATCCCATTGTTAGCGTAAGAATGATCGTCAGTATCGCTGTCCACTAGCGTGATCTCCCCTTTCTCCATTTGTCTGTGTAAAAGAAAAGTATAACTAAGAAACATCTTCTCTTTTAGGAACATCAACAAACAAAAAGTCATTGAAAAAAAAACACACAATTAGTTGACATTGGTTAAAGACATCAGCAGTAGGGTAGCGAGAGGTTATCTAATAGTGGATCAGTAGCTGTATTCAAACCAGTGGATCCTCCATCAATTATAGACACTGGACGGGAAGGTTTTGAGGCTAGTGCAGTCACGAACAGATCCACTGAACTGACGTTCCGGCAATCAGACACACTTCAAATAAACGTTCGCGGCTACTAGATGACAATTTGCTCTAGAAACAATTGAGCTTTTGTGTCAATCAGCTGGCAAGTGCTGAAGATCATCACTAGCAACTGATAAATCATTATTGCCTAGAAATGCCAATGAAGGAAACAGCTTTGATAATCCACAGTTTGATGCACGCTGCTCTGATGGAAACTGCCATCGTTCGTTGGTGAAATAGTAGAATAAAAAAGAATTTTCAGTCTTTTTTTTGCGAACACTGCAGAAAGGAAACTGTCAAATTGCAGACTAGAATTTTTGCTCCTTACGGTAACACACACACACACACACAGATATATTCATATCCACGAAAGGCAGTTTCAAGAAAAATATAAAACTGCACTTTCTTAAAAATCGTACAAGTATATGTAATATCCTATCATAAGCTTCACTCAAACAGAGAAGTTATAATTTGTTTCTTCAGAGAAAGGTAAAAGTTTATGCTTGAAACATTTGTTCGTTTGGCATTTGAAAAAAAAAAAACACTCCGTGTCTATTTTGACTGAATAACTTTTCTTTGATCATTCTGGTTTTAGACTATCGTTAGTCTATAACAAAAGATTTTTTTGTAGATATCTACGGAAAATGTAAAAAAAAACCAACAACTTTTGATTCAAGGGGGTTTGTTTTGCGAAAAAAAAAACATAACCATAACCATAGCGTGGTTTTCATCTCTGATACAAATTCACTTACAAGTCCATCGCTGTTTTCATTCGTCTGTAATGGTAAAGAGCGAGGTTCGTAAATACCACGATGCACAGGAGGAGGAGGGAGACTGCCACGACGGGTAGGGCGATCGAGACGACTGGAGGCCCGGTAGAGTCAGCTGCGTCAGCTAAACAACAAATAGTGACACAAAAAGTGATGTACAAAAACTGCTGTCCCTCTCCTTATAGCGACATTTTTCTTTGACAAGACGACACTATATAATTTATGTACTTAAACAGATGAAAATATGAATGAATACATTATCAAAGACATAACATACATGAATGAAAATGTATGACAAAATCAACATATGCCAATAAATGAAATTGTAAGGGTGTATAGATAGATAAACAGATACACTCCATAATGAGTAAATAAAACAAATACAATATGTACGAAAGAAATCTTGTATTCATGATTCGCCTCTCTCTTGGAATTTTGCCGGAGAAGTTTTAACGGTGATTTCGAACACAAGTAGAGCAGATAAGTCCAACATGTGATTGTGCAAAATTTGGCCTAAGTATGAAACTTTCACCGCAGAGCCTTTCAGAAAGTTGAAGGTAAGGGGAGTACTTGTACGAGTAATTGATTCTCATAAATGTTTTGTATCTACTTTATAAATCCTGGAGAGACACAGCATGACCCCTCTCCCTCCCCCCCCCCCCGAAAAAATACTGTTATTCTTCAAAATGGCGTATATACTAACTTACACAAGCAGAGGTATGATATACACTTGGATTAAGCAATACAATGTTAATTTAAACACCAGTTTAGTTCGAGGAAATGAGACAATCCGTTCAAGATTTTTGAATGAGTGAAGTTTTGGTGCAGCCATCGCTGGATAAGAATACAGCATCAGTTCGTCAAGTTACAGCAGAACAACTACTCGTAGGACACTATCGTATAAAAATGTTCCACGGAATTTCTCAAAATTTCCTTTTACTAGTATAACGGAACAACAATTGACTTACTATAGCTCTTCAAAAAGCAGGGGATATAATACTACCCATGATATGAAAATAATATTGGTCTAAGTAACAAATTACCAAAAGTGATGAGGTGTAAAATATAGCAGAGCAGGTGCGCCCATGAAACTTATGTTCAAAGATTGAGTGTGAAGTTACAAGTGGTATATCGTTTTGTCACAATAGAGTACGATAACATTTAACATTTCACTTTCATAGGTGAGGACAGTGTCATATGCAGAGGCGGATCCAGGAATTCTGTGAAGGTGGGCGGGGCGCAACTAATTTTATTATTCTGGTGACACTTCCGGGTTTCATTCCATTTAATTTCTTTTGTTTAACAAAAATAAAGGGGGCGTGCACCAGGTGCGCCCCTCTGGATTCGCCGCTGATATGTCATTGATGTGCCTTCTGCCTGTTTTCTCAGGTGCTGTTGAGTGTCAATCCCCAGAACAAAGTCTGGCCAAATTGATGATACTCTTATTAGCTGCAATAAAATAAAGTCTGAGCTATTTCCTACCGTCCTTTAGACAGTATATTTTAAAGGGTAGACAAAACAGGTGCAATTATAAGACTGCCCATAATTACCAACAGCGTCGAGTGAAGTAACAATAAGAATATCACTTCCGGATGTCAAGACTGTGTCGGTGTTAATTGCCGTTTCTTCGACCTGCTGAGCGAGACTGCCCGCTTCTGGCTGAGATGACGCCCCTACCTGGAGCCGCATGTCACCCACCACGCTCCCGGCGGAGAAGACAACATCACCGCAAGTCAGACTTAAAAGTCTTGAACCCAGACTCGCTCTCAAGTAAGCAATTACCTATCAAATACATATACATTTACGTATATATTGAGAAATGTTCAATTAACTAAGTCTGAGAAAGACGGTAGATCAAATGTGATACTCATTAACTGGAAGAACAATACATCTGTATTCTCATAATCGCTTTCCATTGGCATATTAACAACAATTGCATTTCAAGGTCACGATAGACAGTGGTGCTTTCTCAGAATACATAGGATAGCAATTCCCATCTCAGATCATTATTTTTCTACAATCTATATGTAGTTTATTGAGACAAAAGGTGGTAATGTCGATGTGGTCAATATTTATATAATATTGACTGGCCTCGAGGGAGATACCAGAAAATATTGCCCAAACTAAAAGAATATTGCCCGAGTCGAAGACGAGGGCAATATTCTTTCAGTGCGGGTAAGATTTATCTGGTATCTCCCTCAAGGCCAGTAAATATCATAACTATTACCTATCCCCTAGATAAATTAGGAAAATATGTGAATACGGCTATACACTATGATATAGATCAAGCCACATTTGACTACCTGTAGATCATCATCAACAAGTCGAATAATTGAAAAATTGTTCATCAATGTATTATCATTCAACTCCAACTGCCAAGATACATGTAGTTGTAACAGGGGAACTTCAAACATCTGAACGTTTTTACACTTTATTTTTACTTCTGTTTCAATTTGGAGAGTTGTAATAACTGATGGTCACTGTGCACAAATGGACTAGTCATTGTTTGACGCGTAGTGCTGCTGGAAGTGGTCGACCTTGTATGAGTTGATTTATCGGCGATCTTCTGCGGTGCGTGTAACCGACACACAGCGACGTCCTTGAATGTTTTCTCTTTGTGGTCGACCGGAATGTTTACATATAAAGTGATTGGCGAAACCCGGAAAAAGCAAAATACCAACGAATATTGACTGCTGACCCCAACGACCCTGCAAAGTACCAACTGCAATTGCCTCACAAAACTACCTCGTCTAGGTAATATTATACTAGGTGTTTCAAAAAACATTTCCCACTTTTGATCATTAATAGCTCAAAAACTATTCATCCGATAAAACTGTCATTGATATGAGTTATAGCTGAATAGTGTACAATTTTGTTAGAGGTGAATTGAATGTAAAAGCATAAATCAGCTTCATTAAATCTAAGATTGATTTTGAAGTAAGGTTTCAGATTTTGGCCAAATTTTAACCCTCTGTACAATAATTGAACTTATGTGAGTGTGTGCTGACAATGGCCCTGAACAATGGACATGCCTGAACCACCTGTTGACAAGGCGTCAGTCTCGCGCTCCCAGGCACATGAATGCTTAATCAATAATTCATGTGATTGCCCTGGGCACTGCTAGTCTGAATTCATGCACGGTAAATGGTAAAATGCATGCACATGGAAATAGTAAGCACATGTTTCCATGTGCTTGCAAACACCACATTTCATTCCAGCTGGCAATCATTTTCAAATTTTGCTTCACATATCACTAAATTTGGGATATAAATAAGCATATATGATCTAAAAGTCTTCATTTTAATACAACTGTCTACTAATAGTCCGACAAATTTGTCGCTTTTTCGATAAAAAGAGATCATTTTTGGTAGAGTTCAGCAGCATTTTTTTTTTATTGGGGCGATTTGTTTCACAGTAGATTTATCTAAGGCTCCATTCATACACAAGTGTGTACTCTGATTAATTTTCTTTGCTTCCTGTCACCATGTTTTCGACAGAACAGAAGGTATTTACTGTAATTTCGTTTTTCACAAGTAGGGAGAGCACTGTCGCGACTCAACGACAGTATCGGCAGGCGTTTGACTTTACACAGATACTACCAGAGACTTAATAAAGACTAGTTGTGATAGTGGAATTTCTCATGAATAAATAATGAAGCATTCAAACCCTGGCCATTGTTCAGGACCATTGTCAGGGTGTTAACCACACACTCCCATACACACCCATCGACCCCTGTGCAAAGTGAAAGTTTTGTACAGAGGGTTGAAAATAGAGCAAAATCTGGAACCTACATGTATCTGTGAAATCAATCATGGATTTCATGAAACTGATTTATGCTTTTATATTCAAACCACCTCCAACAAAATTGTACACTATTCAGCTATCACTCATATCAATGACAGTGTTATCTGATATATAGTTTTTGAATTATTAAGAATCAAAAGTGGGAAATGTTTTTTGAAACACCTAGTATATTGACCTTCTTTCTCTCTCATGTTTGTTACCTCTTTCAAAGTGTTTAATTTTATTTTTCACAATGAATTTAACAACAGCAATTATAATGATAATAATAACACAAATAATGATAATAATAATAATAATAATAATAATATGATAATAATAATAATAATGATAATAAAAATAATAATACTTTAATGTAACAATAATCATATCAATGGCATAAAAGTAAAAAAGTACAATATTGTTTGTCGAATTTTCGCCCAGTTAGAGTGCCCCAAGCGGTGTGAAGTA
The DNA here is from genome assembly GCF_964275005.1 of Diadema setosum. NCBI lineage: Eukaryota > Metazoa > Echinodermata > Echinoidea > Diadematoida > Diadematidae > Diadema > Diadema setosum. Next base: position 4,820,835 of record NC_092689.1, on the reverse strand, counting down.
AAGTGTAGAACGTACTATGTTGCAGAATAGTGCCGCCAATTCCAGATAATACGCCGACTGTACGTCTTCTAAGTCCGCTGTGAACTCCAGAATGACGCCATTTCTGTGTGTCACCACCATACGAGCCTGGATCACTCGCCTGAAAGGCGCTGTATACCAAATCAAGCAGGAAAAGCTAAAACGTATGAGAGTATAACTATTTCCTAACAGGAGTACTGTATGAGGACTGGTCAGAGAGTTTGGCCATTGCTTGATGAAGTAAGGATACACACACACACACACACACACACACACACACACACACATATATATGTATATATATACATATATATATATATATATATATATATATATACATCATATAAGTGTGTGTATAACAGTGATGTCGGTAGATGGTAACGGTAAATTACTATCCAAACGACTGGGGAATTTTCTGGTCATATTGAAATGATAACAGTATTTTGTTATTTCTGAATTCCATTAAATTGAGTCACGCATAAAGGCTTATCTGAGTCCTATTCAGTCGAATACTGGTCGACATTTTGTTTGAATTGATACATGATATACAACTTTAGAAGAGCAGTCCAAGTGAACTTTGTCTAGATGACGAAACCTGCCCAGTCTTTACTGCGGCAGTTTCTTGCAGGTAATAAATTCTTCCGAATGGGGATAGAAAAGACCATGAATCCGGCTGTTATAAATAAGATTTATATAGTTTCCTTCAAATGAGACCGATTTCGATTTTTTCCATTTTTTTTTTTTAGGATTATACAATACAGAAACATAACAAAAACGAGACTGCAACCAAGAAAACAATGTCACCTCATCCAATTTCGTACACACATACACATACACAACATTTCACCTTCGGTACTTCTCTGTGACGTTGTAACTTTGGTTGTCGCCATTGTGGAAGTAACAATGGATGATCCTGTATGAACGGTCTCTCCCGTGTTTCCCCTAGTGGGTTGAGATGGAAGAGACGCCGTTGTTGCTAGGTGCGATTTGGATTCTGGTAAAGTCTCAGCAGTTGTTTCAAATGTTTGTGGAACGGTTGTGTCTCCAGTACTGAAATAAGATGCTGCTTCTGTTGTAGTTGTCAAATATCTCGAAACAGGGGTTTCAGATGGCGCTGCAAGTGTTGTCCCAATTAATTCTGTTGCATAGGTTGCCCCGTCAGTATTCGAAACTTGAGATGTTGTCACGCGCGTTGTCACAACATCTGAAGGGTTGTCGTCAGTCGATGTGGATTTCTTACTCGGTTCTGTGACTTTTTGAGTTTGTGTAGAAGGATGGAAGAAATCCGTGGATTCGGTTGTGGCTAATGTTTCCATATCTCTTAATTTTGATCCTGTATTGGCTGGATATTGTGTCGAAATGAATAGAGCTTCGGTAGAGTACAGTGTTTCTATATCGAAAGCTTGTTCTGTTTGCTCAATAAAATCTGCACTGAAATTGGTAGCCAAAAGTTCGGTTTGTTCTTCAGTAATCATTTTTGTTGAAAATTGCGTAGAAGTTACAGGTAGAGATTTCCTAGTGTGCAATGTTTCTAGGCCTGTTATTGGTGTAGTTTGTTTGCTAAAATCTGCACTGAGATCGGTGGTTATTAATTCAGTCTGTGTTTCGGTTACCCTTGTAGTTAGAGTTTGTGTATCGATAAGTAAAGACTCGGTAGTTTGCGATGTTTCTGCATCTGCAGTTGGTTCAGTTTGGGCACTGAAATCTGCATCCAAATCTGTGGTTATAAGTTCAGTCTGTACTTCTGTGACCCTTATGGTTGGAATTTGTGTATTAATAAGTGAAGACTCGGCAGTTTGCAATGTTACTGCATCTGTAATTGGTTCAGTTTGACCACTAAAATCAGCACTGAAATCCGTGGATACAAGCTCATTCTGTACTTCGGTTAACGTTATGGTTGGAACTTGTGTATTAATGAGTAAAAATTGGGTTGTTTGCAATGCTTCTTCAATTGCAATTCTTTCAGTTTGGCCACTAAACTCTGCACTCAAATCATTGGTTATGAATTCAGATTGTACTTCTGGTACCATTATGGTTGGAGTTTGTGTATCAATAAGTAAAAACTCTGTAGTTTGCGATGTTTCTGCATCTGTAGTTGGTTCAGTTTGACCACTAAAATCTGCACCCAAATCGGTGGTTATAAGTTCAGTCTGTACTTCCGTGACCATTATGGTTGGAGTTTGTGTATTAATAGGTAAAGATTCTGTAGTTTGCAATGTTTCTGCATTTGTAATTGGTTCAGTTTGACCACTAAAATCTGCACTAAAATCCGTGATTACAAGCTCATTCTGTTCTTCGGTTGACATTATGGTTGGAACTTGTGTATTAATGAGTAAAAATTGGGTAGTTTGCAATGTTTCTGCAACGGTCATTTTTTCAGTTTGGCCACTAACACCTGCACTCAAATCGTTGGTTATGAATTCAGTTTTTACTTCTGGTACCATGATGGCTAGAGTTTGTGTATCAATAAGTAAAAACTCGGTAGTTTGCGATGTTTCTGCATCTGTAGTTGGCTCAGGTTGGCCACTAAAATCTGCACTCAAATCGATGGTTATTAGTTCAGTCTGTACTTCTGTGACCATTATGGTTGGAATTTGTGTATTAATAAGTGAAGACTCGGTAGTTTGCAATGTTTCTGCATCTGTAGTTGGCTCAGGTTGGCCACTAAAATCTGCACTCAAATCGATGGTTATTAGTTCAGTCTGTACTTCTGTGACCATTATGGTTGGAATTTGTGTATTAATAAGTGAAGACTCGGTAGTTTGCAATGTTTCTGCATCTGTAGTTGGTTCAGATTGGTCACTAAAATCTGTACTCAGATCTGTAGCCATGGTCTCGGTATGCATTTCTAATATTGTGATGGTTTGAAATTGTGAAGAGAAGGAAAAAGTTTCGGTCGTGTATGCTGTTTCCAATTCTATCAATTCAGTTTGCCCACTTGAATCAAAGGTTGAATGTTCAGATACGATGTCTGTTAATATAATTGTAGGGATGTGTGTAGAAACGGGAAGAAATTCACTCCCGTCTGTCGCTTCCAAGATAGTAGCTTCAGGAAAATCGAACCCGCTGAAATCGCCTCCACTTTCTTCGAAGGAACTTCCTTCTGCTGGCGTCACTTGAGAAGACAAGGAAGTAAATTCGGTAGTATCGGAGAGAATCAGCGTCACTGTTTCAGTTTGTCCACTGAAATCGTCTTCGCTGTCGTCACCCGAACCTTCGTCATACCGCTCTGTCATGACGAGAGTAGCTAATGTGAACACAATGATAGTAAATATTATTTGATGTATGGGCTTAAAGGGATGATATCGTTTCGGTTGGGATGGGGCTTCAGACTAAGATGAAAGAGGATATAATTCTAAGAGGAATTCAAAGTTTTATAGAAATCGAAAGGTTTTGAAATGGCTGAAATTTTCAAAATAAAGCGATCGTGATAAAAGGTGGGACCCACCTGTTATTAGGATTGATTTGTTTTACTTTTTTTTTGGGGGGGGGGGGGTCTGCAAACCATTTCAAAATCATTTTTATCAAATAGACGTTGAATTCCTCATAAAATTATATGCTCTTTACATTCTTCATAAAGTGGTTTCTAAGTGTCTTGCAAAAAGTTTAAAACTGAATCCTCGCTTCAACCAAAACTATACTGTACCATCCCTTTCTTTTAAAGGTCATGGTTACCAATGGGAGCTGTGATCAAAAAATGTTCAAGATATCATATTTGATGCATATGTGTAGGTCAGTTGCATCACAAACATCCTACCATGTACTGATTTAGGAATTTTGCAATGAAACCTAAAGTATACGGAGCTTAACTGTAACTGTAGACGGTAAAGTCTGGAAACATTTTTAATGTTACCATTGTTCACATTTTGTATATTCAACAATACTCAACATTGATTATACTGATTCAAATTTTTACATCTTTGGTTGTTTCTATCCCTAACTCAGAATTTAGAATTTTAGAACAATTCAAAGCACTAATGCTGAGTTTTTATTTCATCTGCAAATGGTAAATTATGCCTTTCATGTGGAGACACTTCATGAGTTCCTTCATGGAGACAATGATTTGTTTGAGCTCCCTCCTGCTGATATTTTATTTGTGAGTTCTCAAAAGGACTGCAGAGGCAATAGTTTACAGTACAGTCTTAATCAGTGATATTGCTGGATATTTTCTTTTTCTTTTAGATATTTGTATTCGCTGGCAGAGTTAATTATTGCATATCTTTTCATCAACGAACAACAATAACACTGAATAATGTGGACACAAATGCCGCACTTTCTAATGCCGCAAAGGTCGTAGCTAGAACTTTGATGAAATTATAATTTGTGATATCACGGAGAGGGAAATCATAGTGACTCCAAACATAGACATCTGGAAATCTTCAAAACATAATGCATACCAATTTTGTAGTTCATAGACTAAATAAATTCAAATGAATCGTGCAAAAGCTGAAGCACTTCTCTTTTCACTGGATGCCGGTCATGATTGGTAAAATGATGAATGATAATAATAGGCAACAATTTTGATTACAGTATGGGCCTTGAACGGAAACCACGCAGTATATTGAATAGCGCAAAATGCAAAAATATTTGTCTTATTTAACAAATCGTATTATTTGGAGTCATAGATACGGTCAGGTCAAGGATGGAAAATAAAGATATCGAACTGAATTGAATTGAATTGATTTGAAAAGTAAGAATTCCTTGGGCCCAAGGCATGCGAATTTTTAGACAAAATGGAGGATTAGCTACAACCACCTCAAATCAGCATCCCTAACTCATGAGAAAATACACGAATAAAAAAAAAAAATGTCCTGATTAGTTTTAGGTATATTCCTGCAACAAATATTTTTACAGTTCGTCTTCTCTGCTACACAACCTGTTTGATGCTGGTAACACGTTTTATGATTAGAAAAAAATAATGCGTGTGGGGAACATTGCAACACCTTTCTGAATCTGTGCGTTTAGTGAGGTAGCTACAGGGTTATAATGTCTCCATGATAAATGGTTTGAAGTTCGCTATCGCCATACAGAGAATAAATCAAATCAAATCAAATCAAATCAGTCGGGTAATCATCAGTTTAAATGATATTTATTCAAGCTTAAACACACTAAAATTTGCGTAGAACTAACCTGTGGAAGCCGTGGTCGGGTTCACCTGATCATGCTGATAGCTTATCTGCTTCAATGCCAGCAAGATAGCAACTAACAATGTCTTCCCAGAAGCCATCATGGTCTCACTAGACAGTCTCGGGCATTTTGAAAATACACAAAGGAGAGTTAGTATCCTGCAAAATTACACCAGTAGACTAATGCATTCGTCTCTGTTGACCTAAAAACCCCCATTCCATGATTTCTTACCACACACACAACTTGGCCTTGTTGACTTCTTGTCTCTTTCAGATAAATCATGAAACTTTCCATCATTCAGGCTTATATCACTCGGCAAAATCCTAATGTTCGTTATGGGGTCTTTCATTACGAGCAGCAGAAGGATGTAAAATAGATACAAGCATGGTTATAGAGACTTGATCCTCATCTGTAATATAAAACTATCGTCACATATCCACTCAGTGCTAATCACCGAGTGCATTCCTCTGATTAAAATCTGTAAAGAGATTAACCTTTTTCTCTTCACTAATAATCGATGAATCCATTCATTTTCTACTCAGTCCATAGTATGTTGAATAGAGCATGTTATATCCTTTTATTGTTAATTCAGTTTAATTCAATTCAAACTTTATTTTTAATAGTTATGATATTTTTTATATTTGAATGATATACGTAAGCAAAATACTCACTTTCTTTTTCTCTTTGTTTTTGGTTCTCTACAAAACTAGACCTCTTGCTAGCTTGTAACTTATGTCTTTCTAAATTTCATATGTAATTTATTATGTGCAATAATGATGCAGTCGTTGCCTTTTTGATATAAATATGTGAATATGTTTTTGATGTATATCAACATTCTCTGTAATTGTATATTTCCTATCTAGTAATCTAAGTGTAATGTTCTTATTTATCATGCTTTGAAATCAGACTGTAGATAAATATTGTCATCATTAATATGCACGACATGGAGTTATTGAATTGAGTCGTATATGTTGAAAATGGAAAAACAAGTAGGGACACAATAACACTGGCCAGACATCATGAAATCATATACTGGCAGTACACCACAGACATACATTATATGTCATAATAATTTCATTTTGATGAAACATTTTGATGAGACATGGTCCACAGGATATATATATATATATATATATATATATATATATATATATATATATATATACATATATATTTATTCATATTTATATATATAAACAATGCTTGCTGCTGCTTAAAATTAACTTTCCAGATAATGTTAAACCTATTGATTTACACTCTTGCAGCGTTATGTTGACTAATGATTGTGGATATTGTATCCACTTTTTTGTATTTTCTTTCTGACTTATTTGCAAGCTGTTGGAAACGAACATCAGGATTGTCGAGTAATTAAGTGGCACAGCATGCTGGTTATTCGACATTGATGGATCTTAATACATGTACCTCAACCTCTAATTTACTTATCTATTTTTGTGGTCATTTCAGTGTGATAAATTAAACTCTGTGACATTCGTTATCTATTAGCTATCATTGAGGAGACTATCATAGAAATATAAATAGCTAAACGCGCATCACAATGAACTTGTTGCCAACTACTTCATTATTTGACTCGCTCTAATATTTTACTTTTTTTCCCATGGAAAGTGGGAAGCCACTTAATGTTAGTGTCACCACATGAGTACATGCACTGGCAACCTGCTGCTTAAAGACGAGTTTGAATAAGAGGATAACTTGTGTGAAGATTTACTTACACATTTTTTTAACGATATTACCACCTTATAAACAACATTGATAAACCTAACACAATCATCCAAATATTACACACACACACACACAGACACGCACATAAGCATATACCTACGTGATCAACATTATATATCACAATGTAAATTATCAAACAAATCAGCGTATTTCAACCACCATGTTGTGTATTTTCAGGCCATCTGGTAAATCACTGCGAGTTTTTAGGTGCTCACGATTATTATAATGACAATGAACGCACAGAACCTACCTTGTATGTATAAAAGGCGCAGGACTAATGTCCCTTTAATATAGCTCCTCAAGTACCACTCCACTGGCTGTATAGATTTTGAAGGAAGTTATCTGATATTTACGGATGAAGGACATCGATGCATCTTCTGTTTTACTTCACTCTATTTGGCGACGGTCGATCAGCTAGGAGTTGTTACGGCCCTGTGCACTTTAACAGTGATGAGGCTCACGAGTTGGTTATAGTGCTTCATATCAGGTCTAATTTTCATGGTGTTGAATCCCGTAATACGCTAGGTCAAGTTTTCTGATCTAGCAGTGGTATTGCTACTGTATAAAGCCTCAAGGTAGCAGTTCCAATCATGTCATTATCAAGTGCCCTTGAATTTAAGACCAACCCCGTCCCAAATAATTAACGAAACAAGACAAAATTGGAATGGTAGCTTAGGTCATATTACTGGACTGTGGTCACCTTTTATCATAATTATTGGCTCAGAGTATAACCTCACAGAAATATAGGCCTACCTGATTTAATACAGACAGATAGACACAGAGTTAGAGAGAGAAAGAGAGGGTAAAATGAAAAAAACAAAACTAATATGTTATTTATTTTTCAATTGCAGACAAAGATTAAGTTACAAATTAAAAAAGAAAATAAAGTCAAGTTGGTCAGAGTTTTTAATGGGATTTGATATGCTAAAATTGTATGCCTATATACCAAAAAGTCTTCACAGAATGTGCGTAACAGGAAAACAGAATTTCACATTTTCATCCCATCATGATGGGAAAAACCATTATGTGAGAGAATATATATGTATATGTATATATATATATATATATATATATATATATATATATATAATGTGAAGCGGGCTTGGCCTCGTACGTGGTGGGTACTGCATCATTGGTTTATGTGTGACGGAAGGAAAACTTGCAGTATAGACGTTGCAGTGATGTTCAGTCTTGCCTTTATTCCCCGAGCTTTCGGCTGTTTCACCAGCCTTTTTCAAGGGCTTGATGAGACATAACATAAAAGCATAATAGCAACCAATTTGCATGCATTTGAACAGAAATAGAAATAGTAATAACAAGAAGCCAATCAAAGGGAATGTAGGCAGTTACACCAATTTGCATACATTTCAACAGAATAAGGCAAACAACAAAACAAAAACAAAAACCAAAAACAAGTGTATACGAGACATGAAAACTCGTCACAATGAGGACGAGTTAGGTGATACGCTTGTGGTCATCAGATGACGGTCATCTGTGATCGACAAAGAAAAGAATGTGATATAGGCACCGTGAAGTTATATTGAGCGTGCATGCGAAACCGTTTCTGTAACCACTCGGCCACGGGTCATCCACGGAAATGGTAAGACAAAAAAAAAAAAAAAAACAATGTATAGATATAACAGGGGGAAAGTCAATGCCCACTCAACTAACGTGGCCTGGTGAACATCTATTGCATTGCTAGACGGAGAAGCGGCCCTGTAACGACTGAGGTCACTATGCCATTTCTGGCAACTTGGGAAAAATACGTCCGGCAGACATAAAACCTATAATCGACTGGTTTTGATACCTTGCCTTTAATCACAATTTTCAGTGTAATGACGTCATCAAATTACAAAACAATGACATCGTCTTGAAAGACAATTGTTCAAAGTACAACACCTCAGTCGTCGTCATTACATACTATGATCGCTTTGACAAAGTCAACCTGCAAAATATTGCTGCAGTCGAAGCAATGTGGTCTCCAACACACAAAAAAGAGGGATATGGCGTGTGTGTGTGTCTCTGTGTGTGTATAGGTGCGTTTATATACGAACGTGATTTCTACATGGACGAATATGTAATACAAAATTGAAGAAAAAAAGTAAAATAAAAAAAAAATGTTTCGTGATCTTGTGGGGTTCGAACCCGCAATCTCACGTCTCTGAGACGGCGCCTTTAACCACTCGGCCATACGTCTCGACGAGAAAATATGGGGAACGTAAGCTTATGTATGTGAAAGATACATGGGGAATCGTTTTGTCCACATTCCATTTTCATTTTCAGTTTTAAACTGCAAAATTGTCAATCTGATGAGGAGATTTCAAAGAATAAAATGCATGATTACTGCAGCTTATTGTCTCAGCTACAACATATTAAAGTTTCAGAGGAAATGAAGCAAAATCAGCTGAGATAAAGGTGCTTAAACGTTGTTAAGTCAATTGATGCTTTTTTTAAAAATCACCTCCCATAGACAATACACGTAAACTTGTCCGATTTTGCGTCTTTACATTTAATCACAATTTAAGGTATGATGACGTCATCAAATATCAAAAGCATGACATGGACTTAAAAGGCAAATGTTCAAAGTACAACATATCTGAATTTTGGATAATATTGAGCTTAAACAACAGAGATACGAGCAAATGAATGTCAGAAACAGTACCTTAAAAAATTAATTCCACTTTTTTGATTTCAGATGACGATATGATGACGTCATATTGTAATTATGGAAATAATGATACTTGAAACGTTATTTTCAATTCATATGCTTTTGTAATATGCAATAAAAACATAGGGTCACCTGACGTTTTAAAGAGCTATGGCGAAATAAACAAAGACATGTTTTTTCACTATATTTGCACATAGATGCGCACGCGAAATTTCAACTTTGACGCCAGTGCATTGCTTTGTTATTTGTCAAAATCGATCAGAAATCAATGGATATTGTTACTCAAAGTATCAGGAATCCAGATCAGTCAAAAAATGTGCATTTTCATGTTACTGACGCGCTGTGCGCGCGAAAATGCGCGGACGGACGCGCACGCGCAAAATTGTTTGAAACGCTTAAAATTGTCTGAAACTTCGAGATTTCCCATTGGAAAGTTGTTTTGAACCTTTTAAATGTTTGACGCGCGCTTACGCGTCCTAGATGACGTCCTAGGTAATTAGCATCAGAGAAAGAAAGATAGAGCGTGACCTGAACTTTATGTCCTCAAAAACTGATACAGAAAGGACCTTTAGTTATGAAGTTATGATCGATCATGTAACATGGTCCGAAAATCACAAAATGGCGCCTAGATGACGTCATAGATACGTTACTGTCATGAAAACCTTATTGTGGCTAGATATTGTCATGAGACATGTTGACTGAAAATGTCATGTTACTCCGTAATGTCATTCTTGAGATATTGACGACACAAAATAGGCCAGAAAGAAAGAAGAATAAGAAACGAGATATGAAACTCGTCAGACTGACGAGTTAGGTGATACGCTTGGGGTCATCAGATGTCGGTCATCTGCGATCGACAAAGAAAAGAATGTGATATAGGCACATTAAAATTATATTGAGCGTGCATGCAAAACCGTTTCTCTAACCTCTCGGCCACGGGACATCCACGGAAATGGTAAGGCAAAAAAGAAATGTATAGATATTACAGGGAGAAAAGTCAATGCCCACTCAACCAACGTGGCCGCGTGAACATGTATTGCATTGCTAGACGGAAATGCGGCCTTGTAACTACTGATGTCGCTATGCCATTTCTGGCAACTTGGGAAAAATACGTGCCGTAAACATAAAACCTATAATCGGCTGGATTTGATACCTTGCCTTTAATCACAATTTTCAGTGTGATGACGTCATCAAAGTACAAAACAATGACATGGTCTTGAAAGACAATTGTTCAAAGTACAACACCTCCGTCGTCGTCATTACATACTATGATCGGTTTGACAAAGTCAGCCTGCAAAATTTTGCAGCAGTCGAAGCAATATGGTCTCCAACACAAAAAAGAGGGATATGGTGTGTGTGTGTGTGTGTGTCTGTGTGTGTGTATAGGTGCGTTTATATACGAATGTGATTTCTACATGGACGAATATGTAATACAAAATTGAAGAAAAAAAGTAAAATAGCTAAGTATTTTGTTTCGTGATCTCGTGGGGTTCGAACCCGCACGTGTGCAACCTCACGTCTCTGAGACGTTGCCTTTAACCACTCGGCCATACGTCTCGACGAGAAAATATGAGGAACGTAAACTTATGTATGTGAAAGATGAATCAGGAATCGTTTTGTCCATATTCCATTCTCATTTTCAGTTTTAAACTGCAAAATTGTCAAACTGATGAGATTTCAAAGAATAAAATGCATGATTACTGCAGCTTATTGTCTCAGTTACCACATACTTAAGTTACAGAGGAAATGGAGCAAAATCAGCTGAGATAAAGGTGCTTAAACGTTGTCAAGTCAATGCACATTAAAAAAAAAAAATCACCTCCCATAGACATAACACGTAAACTTGTCTGATTTAGAGTCTTTACCTTTAATAACAATTTGAAGTATGATGGTAAGTCTTCTCGAACCAAGGGTGTGGAACGTAAGCTTCTACGTGAAAGATGAATCATGACGATCACCCGTGACCGACACATCTTCAAAGGGATCAGTTATTAGAAGTGGAAGCCCTCTTGCCAAGCATATTGTCTCAGCAATTCTAAAGCAATGATACCCTTACATTTAGGCATACCATAATTTCCCTCTGAAATCAATGGTAGGTATTATTCATGTACAATTGAAGAGTTTGTTTGCAAAAACCGATAAGTCCATTTTTGAAGATTTTGAAGTATGGTCTCTGTCATAAAGTACAAAATAGTACCTTTTAAATGATATATTGGTCACTACATATAAAGGTACATTTTTAAAGTTATGGTCAAAAGAAGCAAACATTTTCTTATTATTCTCTTTATTTTTCTTGACCTTTAATCGCAAATATCTCCATTTGGCAAATATGGACTTATCGGTTTTTGCAAACAAACCCTTCAATTGCTTGCCTTGTCCATAAACTTTGCTTTACAAACTTTCAGTGAAACGTGTCATAACACAATTCTGTAACTCCATTAGCAGTGATTGACTACATAAAGAAAGATATATCAAATTGAACGCTTAGCGCGTATAACTAATGGGGATTTTAGCCTGATGCTCTGTTCTTCACTGCTCAGATACCAACAACACTCATTACCTACGGCTACGTATATAGAAACAGCTATGACGAAAATAAGTTTTTCCTTTTCTTTGGCAGATAGACACACAACCCCTTTAAACCACACTATAATTGACATGGAGGGACATGAAAAAGTTCATTACTACTACTAAACAGTGATGCCTTCTACTCATGTGGCACAAGATACCTCTATAGCAACATAAAACCTGTCTAAAACTCCGTTATTGCGTCAAACAATAACATCCTGGAATTTCAAAGAGATGAGCGAGACGCCATACACCTGGCCTAGAGTTAATTCATTCAGTTGCCATTCCTGCTCCAGTTGAGTTATGTAAATTATTTTCCGACCTGTCTTGTGACAGTGTAACAGGAACAAACGTAGAGAAAAGGAAAGAGAAAAGGAAAGGTGGCAAGCGGGGCACTGTATACCAAGGGCAATTTACAACATTACGTATGATAAATGAAGCAAATCCAACCTCCAGCCTCCGACCAAAAAAAAAAAAAAAAAAAAAAAAGAACTTGAGTGACTGTGTGTCGTGGGGTAGTATAATTGACAAGATAATACGATAAATGACATCGATCGGAATAAAGCTGAACTGCCAAAAGAAAAACAAAGAAAGAGAGAGAGAAAAAAATGATAGCGTCCTGCGGGTCTCGAACATCTCGTCCTAAGGTAGTGCATAAAGACCATGCAGCGCGATAAGCGACTATAAAGCCACACGGCTGTACCGAAGACTGGATGTGAAATATATCTTTGATACTTTTTATTCATATATATATATATATTTATCTTAAATCTTTATACCATTTACAACATGAAAAAGTTCATTACTACTACTACTAAACAGTGATGCTTTCCACTCATGTGGCACAAGATACCTCTATAGCAACATATAACCTGTCTACAACTCCGTTGTTGGGTCAAACAATAACAACCTGGAATTTCAAAGAGATGAGCGAGACGCCATACACCTGGACTAGAGTCAATCAATTCAGCTCCCATTCCTGCAAGTTATTTAAACGTACATGTTCCTACCTATCCTGTTACAGTATAACAATAACCAGTGAAGAGAAAAGGAAAGAGCAAACGAAAGGTGGCAAGCGGGACACTGTAACAAGGGGCAATGAAGTAAACCCAATCTCCAAACTCCAATACAAAACAAGTGAAATAGAGCAGCCGTGTTCACGGGTTACGTACACTTGATAAAATAGTACGATAAATGACATCGGAGTAAAGCTGAACTGCCGAAAAAAAAAGAGAAAAAAAAGAAAAAACGGATAAAAGTCCTGCGGGAGTCGAACCTCTCGCCTTCCGGTATGGCGTTATGAACAACCAGCGCGCTAACTGATTATGCCACATGGCTGTCCTGAAGATCGAGTGCGAAACTTAAATCTAAATACTATCGTGACAGTGTTGACTTGTGATGGCGCTATTCAACTTCCCACAAGTGGCAGCGTGGATTCGATCAATATACAGTTGCAAAGAAAAATTGGGAATCGTTCCGTACAGATTGCATTCTCATTTTCAGTATTAAACTACAAAATTATCAACCTGATGAGGAGATTTGAAAACATAAAATGCATGATTACTAAAGCTTATTGTCTCAGCTACAACATATTTATGTTTCAGAGGAAATGGAGCAAAATCAGATGAGGTAAAGGTGCTTAAACGTTGTCAAGTCAATGCATGGTTTGAAAAAAAATTACCTCCCATAGACATAACACGTAAACTTGTCCAATTTTGAGTCTTTACCTTTAATCACAATTTCTAGTATGATGACGTCATCATATTTCAAAACCATCACATGGACTTGAGAGGCAAATGTTCAAAGTACAACATATCTGAATTTGGGATAATATTGAGGTTAAACAACAGAGATACAAGCAAATGAATGTCAGAAACAGTACCTCAAAAAAATCAATTCCACTTTTTTTATATAAAATGACGATATGATGACGTCATCGCGTTTTCCTGGTAATATTGATACTTGGAATGTTATTTACAATTCATATGCTTTTGTAATATGCAATAGAAATATAGGGTCAACGGACGATTTAAAGAGCTATGACGAAATAAACAAAGACATGTTTTTCCACTATATTTGCAGACAGACGCGCGTGCGGAATTTCAACTTTGACGCCTGTGCATTCCTTTGTTATGGGTCGAAATCGATCGGAAATCAATGGATATTGTTACTCAAAGTATCAGGAATCCAAATCAGTCAAAAAAATTGCATTTCCATGTTGCTTACGCGCTCTGCGCGCGAAATTGCGCGGACGGACGCGCACGCGAGAAAATGTTTGAAACGCTTAGAATTGTCTGAAACTTCGAGATTTCCCATTGGGAAGTCGTTTTGAGCCTTTTAAATTTTTGACGCGCGCTTACGCGCGCCTAATGATGACCTGGGTAACTAGCGTTAAAAGGCAAGATAGAGCGTGACCTGAACTTTATGTCCAGCGAAAATGATATAGAAATGACATCTAGTTATGAAGTTATGATCGATCATGTGACAAGGTCTGAAAATCACAAAATGGCGCCTAGATGACGTCATAGACATGTTACTGTCATGAAAACCTTATTGTGGCTAGATTTTGTCATGAGACATGTTGACTGAAAATGTCATGTTATTCCGTAATGTCATTCTTGAGATATTGACGACACAAAATTGTCCAGAAAGAAAGAAGAATAAAAAAAAATAAAGAGAGATTTTGACAATCACAATAGGTGATACGCTGATAGCGTATCACCTAAAAAGACAGATTTTGACAATCACAATAGGTGATACGCTAAAAGCGTATCACCTAACAATACACTTATTTCCGGTTAAGAACGCTACTTATGACTGTGCTCTGTTCTTGTATGTGCTTATGTTCCGTTTATTTATACATACACTCCTTGATTTAATTACTATTATGAATTTATTAATTGCCGTTATTGTTTATATGGTTGCCTGCTTTGATATACGCGAGGAGATTCACACGTGCGTTTGTGCGTACATATCCGTATCTATATGTACATGTGTGTGCGTAGATGTTTAGTCATACGTAATTGTAAATGCTTATAATATTATGTATGCTTGTTTGTGATTGTATGTATACAAGTTATATTATGTAAGATTGATGCATGTGTACACTCCCATCCGTGTATTTACTCTCTGTCGTCTCTGCCTCTATCACAGTCGTTATTATTTTCACATTGCTTTGATCATCATTATTTTTTGTATATGATATCCATGTTTTGTATTTTGTCCGATTTGTCCTCAGTCTTGACAAAGGGCAGAAAGCCCGGAAGCTTGAAGTAAAATCACTTGTGATGATTCAAAGCAACGTCTACCGCCTCCTCACCCTCGCTATATATATATATATATATATATATATAGTGTATATATATATATATATATATATATATATATACACACACTATATATATATATATAGAGAGAGAGAGAGAGAGAGAGAGAGAGAGAGAGCCGAGTACATATAATCAGTATGTATACATAGTATATGAAGAGTTTGTTTGCAAAAACCGATAAGTCCATTTTTGAAGATTTTGAATTACGGTCTCTGTCAAATGTCTGTCTTTCAAATGATATATTGGTCACTACATATAAAGGTATATTTTTGAAGTTATGGTCAAAAGAAGCAAAAATTTTCTTATTATTCTCTCTTTTTTTCTTGACCTTTGATCGCAAATATCTCCATTTGGCAAATATGGACTTATCGGTTTTTGCGAACAAACTCTTTATATATTATGTATATATATATATATAAATATATATACATAATATATATATATATATATATATATATATATATATATATATATATATATATATATATATATATATATATATATATATATATATATACATATACTCCATCCATAGTAATCAAAAACACTATCAGACACTGGAAAGAACAATAGAAAATATGACAAGTATCATACGATTTCGTCACGCATACTTTATTGGTGATGATTAGTTGTCCGTGTCTTAAAATCTAAAAGCTATCATTATACGCATAGCACACTAAAATCCAGTCACAATGGATTATTCTATAGTCACAATTTATCAAATTGATGTGTTATGCACGACACGTGACTTCTCTTATTCAAGTCACTCCATATTCCTTTAACTTTCTTTCTTAAATCGAGACAGTTACTGATCTTTTCCTTTGAAATAACAAAAATAGATTCATACCAAAACATAAACATATAAACATCAAATATAAATCCTGCACAAAAAGGACAGTGAGAGACATGGCTTGAATTATCATCTCAGCATTATCTTAAAGTCGTGTCACTTTGTTTGATTTGTCTTTTTCTTTTTTCCGTGGAAGCGATAAATATCTTTCGTTCTTCTTCTTGTTGTGTTTTGTGAGATATTAGGAGGGGAATTACAATCCCATCATTGCTTTGCCCATCGAACCACGGCTATTTACATCGTAAGGATTTTCGTCTTCATTTTCATTAGAAGGTTTCACGCGCGCGCACACAATCAGCCTCAAAATGAACTGAAAATGAACGGTGGGACACCATGACACTCGTGACTACTGTGTATTAATAACATGGAGCGTGAAAAACAATCCATTCTTACACTAACAATCCTCACATTTATCAAATTTCCTCTTTTGATACACGAAAAAATAAAGCGAGCAATCTATTCTCCCTTATGAAATCGTAAAAGCCAATATATTTTATATCAAATAGAAAGATATTTTGTCACAATCATATATCTTATACTGTATATATTAGTTATATAAGTAATATCTTTTATCCAAGCTTATGTTGATTTTCACCTATAATTTCGGTGTTTTAGTTAGTTTTGTTAAATGCACCAGGTCAGTACACAAGCGCTTGAGGCACAATGCTCTAGAAATATCCGATACACATAATATCAAAATATTTGCTACTGAAAATGGACTCTTCGATAATGCATGATGGTTGCTCTACTTAGCAGAGGAAGTTCCGGATAAATACGTACATACACACGGATTTTAATAATTCGTTATTTGAATACTTACAACGCTAATTCCACTTTTTTCATGCGACATAATTATGAACCATCATTCCTGTCATTAACACTGCTTGATGCAAAGTAAAGTATTGGTATAATGTATTATGTCAGACATGATGACCAATCACTCCTCACTTTATATAAATAATTCTTTTTCCATTCAATCATATAACGTGTCGTTCAGGATCTTGTGTTTGCGCTCAGAAAGCTTCGTCTGAAAAATAAAATAATTGCTGCAAATATTATCTATAACAATCTATAAATATATCTAATAATCAGTCAGTCATTCCTTTGGGTATCACATTCACTGTATGGATCGAATCTGAAGGAAAATAACTGCTAATTAATTGACGGGAACAGATGAGCATTTTCTATAGATCATGTGACCCATAATCACTGACAGAAAAATAAGGTGTTATTGTTCTTTTTGGTAAATCTATTTTTCTATTCACACACACACACACACACACACACACACACACATGTAAAAACAAACAACTGGAATTTGATCTAGGTGCTGTCTTAATGTCAAAGTCAGAAAACTTTTCAATTTTCGTTCAGCATGCTACTCCGGCGTTCTGAATTAAGAAGAGGTGTTTAAAAGCCTATCATCCTTCCTCCAAAGCCGATGTTTATCTTGCTTGCAGGCATTTTGACTTGTTCGACAGTATTTTTTTTTTCTCAACAGAGAAGTATATTATATATATATGTATATATATATATATATATATATATATATATATATATATATATCGTATTGGAAGACTTAGGATTTGTTCTTTGATATAGCATCGGGTTTCTCAGTAACGGGTCACACAAACAAAGCTTCATTTTGAAAAAAAAATGCATTTAAAAAAAAACTGATAACATTTTCACTTCCAGTGATGACTTTGCTTACGAGAATTTGAACTCATTAAATACTAAATGCAGAATAATCATAGAATCCCGTAAGCATGAGTAAAACATGAATATGGGACTAATACTGAACTTTGATCACGTATTTTTAAGTAATATGAGAAGTTTAATATGTGTGGTTGTTGTTTTCTTTTAGTAAATGCGGGAACTACTTGCATATAACTATTAGGCCATGAAAACACAGTCTTGCTCTGAATGACACGAGGTACATTTTAATCCAACTCAGCTTTAAAAACTTTGAAATAATACGCAACTATTCAACGACTATTGTGATGAGTATGTCAATTTCTTTTTTCATGCAGTGTTGCTGTTGAAGAATTATAGGATTTTTTTTTGCGGAATCAAGCGCAAGCATGTTGTACATTTGCATGAAAGAAAAAAAAATCGACCAAAAGATATCCTGAATACTCTAACTTACAAAGCAAGGTAAAGTGAGAATTTACTGATATAACATGGAATGGATGAAACAGATTTTTTAAAATCTCTTTTCATTCGATTTAACTCCGTCATTACCACTCTCCATTAGGCTGTCTGGGAGATGGTTAGAGACTAGTTACACCTACTTCCGGAAAGTCACCGCCACTGATAAGAGATTCGTCTTCTAGATAGTCCACGGTGGAGGGCTCCGAGTCGTTCCCCATCTTTCCGATGACTTCGTCCTGGTCTGGTAAGGATGCATGTTTCGTCGCAGGGGAGCTGTGACCGCTGTCGCTCTCTGCACTGCCGTCGAGTGTGCTGGTCCCATCGCCGGCGCCTTGCCCGACCACGGTCTCACCACCGAAAGTCACCGTCTTTCCTTCGGGTCGCGCGGCGTCCGCGTCGTTACCAGTAGTCGTTGGTTGGAAGGGTATTACATTTTCGTAACCCGTGTCCACTGCCGGGATAGGCTCCGCAGCAGGTTGCTGACCGCCTGGGGCCATCACTTCGTAATCCGGGTCAGGCAGTTCCGGAGGTGAGCTCGCACGTTTCTCCGAAGCGACATTTACGTACGGCGGCTCTTTGCCATTATTATCTGTTTCTTCGACCTGGTCGTAGTCCGGGTCAGGAATGTGTGGAGGCGACTCGACAACCGCGGCTTCCGTAGTGGGCGATTCAGTGAGTTCTCGTTCACTGGTATTCGGGAAAATCTTCGTGCTGTATGGATGGTCGTCATTTGGCGATTCGCCGATTATGTTGACGGCACCTTCTTCTTCCGGGTTACCCGTGACGGAAATTTCCTCATCTGGCTCATCGAATGGGTAAACATCCATGGTTGCTTCCTGGTTGTGGGGAACATGAGAATGGTGCCATTCACAACAAAAGCAGCAACGAAAACAACAACTAATTCCTGCCAATGTTAGTGTCCAGTAATATTTCCATTCTAATCAATAAGTTATCCTTTTGACAGGGCCTCACGGTTGAGGAACTCACCACATAGAGCATTGCGAGAAACGGGTGAACGCGAGTTCCGAGTGACGCAGCTCCTGGCTGCCCCACTCTGTCTCGCGTTCACCCGTTCCCTCGCAGCTAGTCTCTTCTCCAAGCCTCAGCCAGGCGGTCTTGTCAAAAGGCTAATCAATAGTGTGGTCATTGTTAACATTTATTGTATGACTGTGTGATTGTTTAGCGAGCTTAACGGAGTGGCATTCATAGGTATAAGAAAAACGAAACACTTACACACATTTTAGCACCGGTGACGGTGAAGGTAAAAAAAAAAAAACTAGTATCGTTTTTATCCGTATCGTCACGGCAATCATTTTAGTTACGTTCTTATCATTGCATCCATCCCTCTTGCACTTTGGCCTACCAATCGCTGATTTCTGTTCATTTTTGTTCAAATACTATCTGAGCCTTCACTGTGAAGGAAAAAATGAAACAAACTAATATTGCAAAATAAAAGAAAGAATGAAATGTAAAAATGATAATAAACTCACATTGGTTTCATACTCGCGAGTGTCCATCATCAATGGAGGAATTGGAACAAATCGGTTGTGCTCCTCCGTGTCTGTTAGAAAGGAATATTCCACATGATCAATGAAGGACCAAGACCGACATAACGCAAGTATTTAGTTCACTGGGCAGTACGAAGTTTACAGAATATTTCAATGTGGTAATTACAGAAGTCGCATTCAGAAATGTAGAAAAGTGAAAATCTTCTCTATAAAACACAGAAACACAGAGAGAGAGAGAGACATGCAAGGTGTTTAAACAAATAGCGCACTGTTGACTAGACTTGACTTGACTTAACTAGAAAAGTATACACCACATAATACTGAATTGATTCGAGTATTACGGAATGCAGTGATATCATCATGAAATCATGAATCAGTTTCATGATATTCATGTTTGTACATGTATTAGAAGTTAAGATTTTGCGATTCTTTTTTTTAACTAAACGTTGTACTTGGGAAGACATTTTTGCCTGCGAGTAAATGACTGTGTGTGTGTGTTAATCATCAAAGTGGATTAATTGTATTATCAACTAATGCATTACTCTGGCTACTGCCGGTCAAAGGCCGAGGTAAAATCAAAGAATACTCTTTTCATGTTTAATGGCAAACGATAGCTTTTTCTGTCTTACAGCGAACGATTGTGCGATTATCATCATCATCATCATCATCATCATCATCATCATCATCATCATAATCACTATCATTATCATCACAACTGTTACAATAATTTGATCGACTGAAATTACGTTCCGGTATCTTTATTGCTTTCAATCCATTGAAAAACATTTAAAATGCATTAGCTTACACTGTAAGTGATTTTAAACACAAGATATATAAAGACTAGCGCTGACCGGAGCATTTCTGATGAATAGTATTCATCTACCCTGAACTTGGTCGAGGATTAGAACACCAGAGCTTCCAATATATGGAATTCCCAGCCATACTGTCTGGGGCTATTACGTGGGAATGAGGACACCTTTTTTCATACATTCACACAAAGATTATTATTTCTTATTAAAATACAGCGAGTTGGAAACCGAACAAAATCTGAAATCCTTACTTTGAAATTAGATATAAATTTGAAAAAGATGATTCATAATATCATGTCCATGTGCAATATTCAGCTATGAGCCATATGCAATTTACAATGAATACTTTTTTAGTTACTGATATATATAATAAGTGTTCCATTTTAAAACCTAAGGATATGCACATGTACAAAATTCTACAAATCTACAAAAGGCACTACATCGATTTATGAAGTAAATAAGCCTATACATGATGGTGAAAATATAAAAAAAAAAATTGTATGAGCTGTGACACTGACTGCAGTTGGATGAAACAAAAATAAATGCATGGAAACTAACAAGGGATAGATAGAAGAGGAGATATAAGGAGCGAGAGAGAAACAGAGACAGAGACAGAGAGAGAAGCATATAAAGAGAAATAAAAGAGAGAGAAAACAAAAAAAACAAAAAAAAACCTTGCTCTACTCACCTGCTATCTGTTCTGCATTTTGCGGAGCATCGCCTTCGGCTAGAGTGATCTCGGTAGTATTTGTGCCATCCGTCAAGTAGACTTTGGTGATCAGTGGATCTTCCGACCTTCATGGAATGAACGAACAATGAGAAAAATCATGTAAAAATCATCCAAATCTATGGCTATTCTGAGGCAATGATATCATAATCTATTCATGGGTGAATCGATATCACAACAAGTCATGCTGTCTGACTTCTGCGCACCTGAGTCATAACAAAGAGGTACTATATAGGCAAGGGCTCGCCAAGTACCTCTTTGGTCATGCACATAAGGTGCGTTGTCTTGGTATAGAAGATTCAACGCCACAGCAAATGTCTTCTAAACAACGTGACCACCTGACGCCTGCACTTACTCGAGAAATGAAATATAGTTTACTCAATCTTGTTTGCCACATACACAGTTAAAAATACACACACACATAGACTTCACTCGCACGTCACCATCGTAAAACCTTAGCGATTGTTAGTGCAACACGCAAAACTTACGACAACTCGATTACTTGAACTCTACCAGCTACCTGACTTACCCGGTCACAGACTCGGCTTCTTCCTCCTGCGTCTCCTGCGTCCCCTCCTCCTCCTCCTCCTCCTCCTCTTCCCGCGCCTCTACCGCGGCATCCTCCTTCTGAGTCGAGATGTAGCGCTCTTCCGCGTCCTGATCGGGGTCGAAAACGGGGTTCACAATGCCCTGCTCCCTCACGCTCAGCGTGCGGGAAATGTCGTTTCCGCCCTCCATGAGCATCCTGTAGAAACGAACATGACAATGATGTTGATGTTTCTGTTGCTGCTACAGCTCCTGATGTTGTCTTACTTACGCGGGTGTCCTTTTCAGAGTATTCACCTTCATATAGCCCAGTTGAACCTACCCTTGTCAGTCACTACTAACAACAATGCCAGGAACATGCTTGATAAGTACATGAACTATGGTCTGTAAAGAGGGACGTTGCATTGAGGCTATAACCCGGGGCTATGGAAATCATGTCGTGGGATATAACACACAGGTAGGATTCGAACCCGTGATATATCCTGTTCAGATTCTGAAGCATTATCTACCACGTCACATTGCTCGCACAAAAGTTGTTGGCATGGATCAATGCTAAATAATATCGAGCTATAAATCTGGTTCATGTCATGCATCATTCGGAGATCCAAATCAATTTTGAAAAATGGTGTTGATGTTGGTCCAAAGGACCCGGGTTCGATTCCCAAGTCCAACTGAGCAATGTTGTGTGTAATCATACCATCCCTCTCCCTCATGTAAGAGGGAAAACACTATGTCCCTCGGATAGGACATAAAATGGAGGTTCCGTGTGTGTGAGAGTCACAACTCATGCACGTAAAAGATCCTGCTCCATTTAATCATCGAAAAGAGCAGGGTGTTTAACCCGGCGAAGTGGTATGTGATTCTATCTTTCTACAAAAAAAAAAAAAAAAAAAAGATTGGAGCTCACGAAAGAGACTGATGTTAATATGTCGATTTGTATACCTGAACATTCATCAGCCGATCATTAAGTTTTGTCTATCATTACTCTTGGAACCACTTGCGTGTGTACCCTCGTGTCATATTCAATTAAACAATTGTAACCTGAATACCCAAAAGACTAAATCACAATACAAAACAAAAACTAACGCATGACGCAACCAAAAAGGTTCCAATGCTAACGTACATACGCCCTTATATTATACAAGTATAAGGTCACAACTCACTGTTTCCATGACAACCAGAGGAGAAGGATGCAGATTAAATTTCCAATGAAGATGATGAATGCGAGGGTGAGAGGCACCCATGCTTGGTAAGCTTGGATGGCGAGGTTCGGACGGACGGACGACAGTCGCAGCGGGGTGACTTCGAAATCCGTACCGTCACACGTGTAGATGTCATCTACATGAGGTATGACTTCCGACATGTCTCTGTTAGGTTTGTTTAACAAGACAATTATAATTACATTCTGTTAAAAATTGTCATGTTTCAACATTAGACTTAACTAAAAAAATTGTGATTTAAACACAAAACGTTGTGCACGTAACATCCATATTGTGCTAAGGTTTTTTTTTTCGAAAACTGTGATATTGACTTTAAAGGATTGTATAGTTTTTGGTTGAGATGGGAATTTGGCTTTTATCTTTTTTGACAAATAATTATAAAATCACTTATGGAAAAGAGCATAAAACTCTAAGAGGAACTGAAAGTTTATTTGATAAAAATTGGTTATGAAAGGGCTGAGATATCAAAAACAAAGTAAAACAAAGCGATCGTAATGAAAGGTGGGTCCCATCTGTTATAATGTTTCGGATATGTCAGCCATTTCAAAAGCAATTTTTATCAAATAAACTATGAACTCCTCTTAGAATTGTATGCTCTTCCATATTACGTAAGAGGTTTTTCATTGTCTCACAAACAGTTGGAAACCTGAAGCCCCAATCAATCAACCAAAACTATATCATCCTTTTAACGATAACAATAACTGAGTAAATTTTAGTCGTTACTTCAAATACATGACGCATCACATTTCATCCGTCATTCCCGCCGTATGGAGTCTCTATCTAAAAATTATTAGAACGTTTTCGTTCTCACCCCTTACAACTGTTACTCTTCACATCACACAACCCATACTGAAACATGAGCTTTCTCCCCCTCCCCCCTTTCTCTTTTTCTCACTGAAAAGGGAAATTTAGCCCAAATTTAAGTTAGTCTGATAAGAAAGAATAAGATACTACGAGTTCAACGGTAAAATTTTGATCGAAATCGGGTGAAAATAAGGAAGTTATGACATTTCGAAGTTTCGCTAATTTTTCAGAAAACAGTTCTTGAACGGTCAATATGAATATGCAAATGACAAACTAAGCATGTCACCCCCACGCAACTTGTCATATGGTTTGCAAATAAATTGTGAAATGTCCACTTTTTCATTCAAATGCAATTATGTCCGAGGCTCAAGTGTTGGTATGTATATCTAACTGATGACTGTTCTGAATTTATTCAACCAGGAATAACGTCATGCATATTTCAGACTTCAATGACAGAAACATTGAATTTTCGACACTTTTTTTTTTCTTTTTCTTTTTCTTTCTTTTTTGGTACACGATCAATGGAAAATCAAGGGTTTGAAATGGTTAGCTCGCTCATTTGCATATTCATGTCCTTTGTACAAGAACTTTTGTCCAGAAATCAGCAAAATTTTAAAATGTCAGAACTTCCTTATCTTTCACCCGATTTCAGTCATATCTTGACCTTTGATCTCGTAAGATTATACTTTTTTTTTTTATCAGACTAACTTGTGGATTTGGACTGGATTTCCCCTTGACAAACTGGCAAAGATGAGTCAGTAAATTCTTACTTGAATTCCTGAAAGGTCATGTATTTAGACCACTCCCTATTTGGATCCACTGCGTACAACCACAAATCTGTCCTGTAGAAAGAAATGAAAAATAATGCAGTTAGCTAGTGCAATGATAGTTGCCATTGTCATTGCTTTTGCAACATCTTACAAATTACTTTATTGCCCTAACTCATGAAATTCCGTTTATCCCTTATTCCAGTGTCATGTCACCAAATATACAATCGTCGTATTGTTAACAAGAAATGCTAAAGGAGAAAACAATGTTTCGCCGTGACGCCATTCATGACATAGTACACGTCTTGCACGAGGGCTTATCAATGTCACCATACGCGACCGATCATTACGATTCAACGGTATAGACCACTGCGTATAATTGCGTCCACTGCAGCAATACGCTTGTCAGCAGAGCTGCAATCATCAGCAATATGTGAAAATTTTTATGTTAACAATTTTATTCTTTTTAAAGATTTTTTTTTCTCCTTTTGTGTGGGAGTTATATGTAACAAATATAATTCTTTATCATGCACAGTTCAAACCGCCAGGGAATTATCAGAAAATCATGCTATTCTGGCCAACTCGAAGTCAACAATTTAAATTATACAGCCTCTCGGTACTTGGTATATCAAACTGTTTACTATGCCACATATACTTCTCTATACTATGGTATGCTATACTATACTAAAACACGCTATAATACACTATTATGCAGTATAACGCCACATTATTTGTCGAAATATAATATAAAAGATAGACTACATTGAAAGATACTACACAGTAAACATGATTTGATGAATCCTCGACTCTGCTCGGTGATGGGGGCATAAAAAAGAAATATATTTAGCTCCATAGTATCCAAATGTTATGTCCAAACGCTTGGTTTTCACAGCACACAATAATTAGTGGTGACCCTTGTCGGATTCGAAGGCAAAGAAAGCGTATGGTAGCGCAGATGTGTTAACTGGCCAGCGCGATCGCGATAGATCGAGTAAAATTATACATTTGATTTTATTCGCAATATGAAACAGTATTATTGCCAGCTTTTTATTCGAGACATTCAATACATCAAATCAGTATTAATATTTGTCTATCGGTGGGATTCTGCGCCCAAGTCTGTGGACGGATGTACGATCAGAGCTCTTTGTGCCTCTGGAAATCAAATATCTTAGAAAATAGACGCAGACAGCTTCGTCATAATCACAAACTGAAGATATTGTTTGTTTGTTTTTGATGGCATCATGATTACGCAGTGTGGTTGCCGTACAGTCGCATATTTGACAGGGTTTTTTTTTTCTCTCTCTCGCATGAACCTATATTAAATTTGCAGGGTTTTACAAAGCTTCATTCCCTCCCGGTTCAAAGGTCACTGAAAGTTAGACTCACTTGCTGCTGTCAGGAGTTGATGTGGCACTCTCCATGCGTGGGGAGATGAACTGAACGAAGATTTCGATCTTCATTGATGTCGCCATGCACCTATTGGTGGAAAATTGTAAATTTTACTATGAGGTCATATAATTACGGGCAAGAAGACAAAAAGACGATATCAAATGACTATGCAATGTTGCCTTCTGCTTTCTGAAGTAGCAATGAGAAGAGAAAATCCGACACGCTGCTTTTATTCTCGAACCGGAGAAGTCAAGTAGACGAGATATCGGATCATTCCCGTCGAAAGGCAAGGACTCGAAATATCTCGTTTCTTGGTGGCGCTCTTCTAAGCTTCATTTTTCGTCATTGCATGGTCCAATGCACATGTTTGTATAAAGTCATGTCTCTATATAAAAGTGGGCCTACATGGAATGCATGCATTTAAACTACCACACACAAACTAAATACATACATGCATTGACTGATACACATGCACGCGCACAGACAAACACGCGCGAACTTTAATTGTGAATTATCGTTCAAGACGGTGGAAAAGTTTTTCATATATGTTTGATCTAGTTATAACTGTTTTGTTTTGTGCTGGTTTTTTTTTTCCAATTCCATAAACTGATATGTCGAATGTTGCGATTATGGTGAAAGAATCACTTCATTCCTGATATTATGATTTTTTTCTAATTATTCAACCTACCTTACGAGGTCGTCCTGCTTTCCCTTAACCTCCTCCACGTTCTCATTAATCCGAATAATGATGTGCTCAAAAGAGAGCAGAACTTTGAACTATAATGGAACAAAATGAGATAAAACAACGACGTAATTATACTGCTCTTGCTCTCAACGGGTCAATTATAGATTGGACAGAAGAAAAAAAAACCTTAGAGAAAGATTTGATGCTAAAACCCCGTCAATGACATATTGCGCCTGGATATATAGTTTAAGAGTACACACTATTTCATTGTGCTGTGAAAGATAGTTTTAATCTAACTGTAATTTACTTTCTCATATCCATTTGATTTCATTCCGGTTGATTTCTTCATCTCAGGAACATCACTTCGAAGCGCTACCAAAAATGTATGTTTACAAGAGGCAAGCAGTGATTTCAGGATTATTGGAAGAACTGGGGCCTCCATCAATATTCAGGAGGCTGAATGCCGTGCAATGTACGCACCGTGAGAGCTGTGCTGATACATTCTGCACTACTGCTTGGGCTGTCACACAGCGAGACGTTGTACTCGACCTCGGACTCGTTCTCGTGGGTCCATTTAGCGGCATCGGCCAGCGTCGGGTAGAGCAGGTCCTTGGTTCTGACTTCGCCGGTGACGGGATCGATGTTGATCAAGTCCGAATCGCCGCTCACGACTTGGAGCGAAAATCGAAGATCGTAGGTAGCGTCTGCGTCTGTCCCCTAGGTTTGATATTGGTTTAATTTTGATTTGGTTTAATTGTTATGTCATTATTTTTTTTCTTCTCATAGCACAGCAGCGACATATTTACTTCAAAATAATTTATATGTCAATCTGAGGCGAGATACAATGTACAAAGACAGGGGGGAACTGAAGAATTCACCATATAACATGTAGCAAACAAACAAAAGAAATCGCACATTGGCAGGTGCTATGCATGCACAGAGACACCAATAACCCCTTTGAGCATGGGGAGTTCGCAACCTGGTCGTTTTGCTGGTAGCTAGTTATTTTAAATCGGGACCAAATCTATTTTGTTGTTTTTTTTTTCTGTTTATTTGCATTTTAGTCTCGTGCGCAGTATACATCCTATGTGAGTAACGCATGTGGTTTTCAGACAGGGTCCACTCAAAATGTGTCTTGCCCCTTTTTTCCTGAATGAAGCGACGTATCCTAAAAAGTAAAAAGTTTTAACAGTAACTAAAAACACCCCAAGCGACAAAGATGCAAACGGCTTGCAAATTATCAAGTTTGTCTATTTTCCATAACATTCCACCAATTCTATCCCCCAGCTCAATGCGTGTACCTTTGAATTGATCAAAAGGGTCTTGTTCACATTGCGCTAGTCAGGAATCTCAATTTGTTGTCACGACAGTTAGCATTATAACGACGCCCGTAGGCAAAGCTTGTCGCAGACCTACATAATAATATAAGCATTAAAGCGAGACTCGTTATGGTATTCGAAAACATAATTATGCAGTCGCAATGGTTTAATGGTTTGAATCAGTGGCGGATCCGGAGGGGACACGATTTCCCCCCTTTAATTTTGTAAAGGCGCATACCCTTTACGGAATTCCTGGATCCGTTCCTGGGAATAGATTTAAATCTATCTGTAAAAAGGGCTGATAGTATGTTTTCATGTTTTCATTATTATTATTATTTTTTTTTGGGGGGGGGGGGCATCAAATTTCATTTCCGAGCCATGTATAAATAATGTAATTTTTGATGGCCCGAACGGGCACAGAAAGAAAGAAAAAGAGTATCTAGCCCTGCCGAATGAATCAGCCGAATTTCAAAAACGTATTTCATTTCATTTCATTTCATTTCATTTATTTCCACATCCTGATAAAAAGCATTTACAAAAAATACAGGAATGATAAATACACAGTAAGACATTGCAACAATACAAGAAAAATAAGTCCAACTTACAAGGATTTTACAACAGACAAACACAACATAAAAGTAGCTATTTCAGTTTGTGGGAGGTTCAACATAGACCGTTGGTCTTTCTATGGCTGATTCAAGTGTTACAGCAAAGAATAGTATCCGCCCTCCTAGCTCCCCTCCCTCCCCCCCCCCCAAAAAAAAAAAAACACCAAAAAAATTGTCAAATCTTCCTTTGTTCTTTTTCTTGGATGAGAGATTACGAAACATCAGAAACCGATATACTTGGAATAAGACAATTCTTTCAGAGTTTACCTCGATAGTGCCCAGTGACGTTCCGATGGTTGCGCTATCGATAGCTGCCAGATAAAATTGATCGATTTTGTCGCTTGGAAATACAAAGACTGGAGGGTTGTCTGCCTGGTCTTCCACTGTCACGATGAAAAAAATTTCATTCTGACCTGAGGAGAGAAATTCGTGCAGCAAGAGTCGCAATTCATCCGAGACAACATGTAATGATTAATACGATTTTACATCCGAAAACTGGTGTTTTTCTCTGTGTTTGTTCATTTGCATTTTTCGATTGCATTGACGAAAAACATGGTAAGAAAAAAGTTTACACTACATAAGGGAGAACGATAACGAGTCCAAGGGTTTCTGAATCTAATTGATAAGAATGAGAATAGTTTATGTTATGACGCTAGGAAATCATTCTTTAGCGTTAGTTAGCACATTTTTTTCAATTTTCTGTGTATTTTAACAATTTTTTTTAATTGTATCTGTTATACGACGATGTTCATAAAGACAAGAAAGCCAGAGGCATTCATCAAGAGCTTCGCCAGATCATTTTTTTTTTCTGACAAATTTGCTCTACTTACAGTAGTTCTCAGTGACTGACAAGTTTTATGAAAACTGTACAATCTGAAAGCAATTACTCAACCCTCAATTTTAGCTCAAGATAAGATTTTCAAAGGTTCCTTGATATTGGGGCTTCTGGGGCGGGCTGTCAACTTCATCAAATCAAAATTCTATCATCCTAGGGATGCCACCTAATTTTATGGTGAAAATCGCAAATGGGTTTTTCAAAATGAAGCCAAAAATATGAAAATCGGGGGGGGGGGGGGGGACGGGGGGGGGGGGCACCTCCACATCCACCATGAACTGTCTCCAAATCTTAATCACCGCTGTACCAATGTGACTATAGCTCTTTCCCTTCTGATTTTGTAAAGACCTTAAAAGGCTGTGGGATCCTTGGGAGCCCCACAAGAGGTGAGCTGGGGTGGTTTTGGTACCCATTTGAGGAACTTTCAATCCTATTACCCAAGGGAGGGAGGACCCCATGCATGGCAAGGAAGGATCACAATGGCTCACTTGAGCCTTTCGCTCACAGGTGATCTAAAACCCATCACGGCATGTGTATGTATGCGCAAGGATACATGTAATCAAGTGTCAATTTACTAGTATTACATTCGCCTGTTTTCAATCGCAAGTATAATTCAAACCACTGGTGTTCTGCGTAAAATTGAAGATTTGACATGCAAACTGCTCCAAATACAAAGTAGAAGGTAAGCATGATACGAAAAAAAAAAAAAAAAAAAAAAAAAAAACACGTTGTTTAAATTCCCCAAGGGTGATGATTATTCTACATTTTCCTGACCTGGAACTTCCCTCCTCTTTCTCCTGTTCGCGGTTTTGGTAATCTGACAGTCCGTCGCGTTCGTGGCACTCGTATCTAAGTAGGTAGCTCTCAGAGTGATGTTGTAGTCACCGCTCGTTTCTCTGTCTAGATCCTCCGTGCTGCAGAGTTGCGGGCCGTTGCAATCGATGTAGAATGGTTCAGGGTCTGTATGTGTGGCGGACGACGTGACATTGGCAAAAGAATGGGATTACTGAGCAAGAAGCGATAAGAATTGGAACAAGTTATGAATGTCAAGCGTATATTTCACCCTTTTGCAATTCTTCATGACAGTCTACACAAGTTATTATGTCCTGCATAAACAGGAATGAACCACTATTACTAAAAAAAAGAAAAGAAAAAAAAAACTTTCTGAGTCTGATACATTAAATTCACGTGAAATGGCGGTGTGTGTTTCACGACAATTAATTTTCGGCTTTATGAAACACCCTCCACTGTAACATGAGAAGTGACAATACAATACATTGAAGAACATTACCAAGTACCCAAAGTCAAACTGACACAAAGAGAGAGAGAGAGAGAGAGAGAGAGAGAGCGGGAGGGAGAGACAATTTACTTTAGACAAATCTTAAACAAAACAACTATGATCAGGTATTACGACGTCTATATACTTTGCGTCACGAAGAAAAAAAAATTGAATTATTCGATGGCAATTCTAAGAACTTCTTATCTGGTAATTCTGACAAGTCTGATAAGTTGCTATCATTACCTGATTTGGGATTAACTATTAATTCGTATACGACGGACAGGCTGTCGTTGAATGTTACAGGCTCGGTGAAGCTGACGCAAGAAGGAGTATTTTCGGTGAAGGATATCCTGGCAAAAAAAGACACAAAATCAACGAATTATTCATTCATCGTAAACTGTCAAAGTCAAAATCATAAAAATGCGTTAATACTGCCATGCTGCTATAAGCTAGTTAGTAATCAGCTCAAGCATATGTTGGTACAAATGGCCTTTCTTTTTTTCTCAGTTGGTTAGGCACTTCACTTGTTTTCAAAGCGGCATAATGCATAAGCTTGTTCGGGTAACACTATACGGAATTCGTGTTCAAAGAAAGAATGAACTTGCGTTCAGACCAGGTGACCAGAAAAGTCCGTGAGTTGATATTTTTAGCAGACATCAATTTCATTTTTTTATTTTTTTATTTTTTTTAGTGATTGCAGCATAAATGAATTTTTTTTTTTTTTGATACTGCCAAATATCAGGCTGGCTGTAAAGTGGATGTGCTGGCAAGCACCAATTAGATAGGGATAACATGAATATTCATCTCATTACAGATGCTTATCTCGGTGAATTAACAAACCAAAATGCCTGTTGGTAGAAATGACCTTTTTCATACATTTCTGGTTCCACTGCCGGGTTTTATCAGATAGCAAGCAAAATCACAAAAAAGTGCAACTTTCTGCCTCAACTTTCGGGTTTCTTCAGCTGACAACCAGTTAAAAAAAAGGCCTTCAGCGCAACTTTCTGAAAAAAGGCCTCCTACCCGCGCGCATGGGATGGAGTGAGGTGAACGAGCCCTTTTGAGCGAGCGGGGGAGGGTCTGGATGGGGATGTTCCACCTCCGAGACCATGGAGATTTAAATTGTGCTTGTATACATGATAAATAAAACTTTTTTAGGGTCTGAAGGGGGGGGGGGGGGGATGCGTTCGCACCAACGCACCCCCATCCCTGGTGAGGCCCATGTGAGAATTTCATATTATCCGTGTTTGTAATTACGGGAGTGCACTGCATTAATCACCAACATCCATCAACTATACGGTGTGTGGTGTTGCACTACGAGAGCCTTGTCTGCAGCTGACAACATCATTGTCCAATTCTCCATATTGCATATAGCCGATATACAGCGATATCAGCTATCGATATCAACATCCGGGTATTTTTGCTGGGAAGCTCACTTCCGGTAACAGCTTTGAAACGTTATACCCTCAATGAAAGTGCGAAGTTTCATCGTTCTTTTTCTGAACTGTTCACACATTCATCATGGATGAATTTCAGGGAATGACAGTGTCACATCTGAGAAAATTTTTGAACAGTCGCGGTGTTCCAAATGCTGTGAAACGACGACAAGAACTCGAGACACTCGCCAGGAAAGCCAACAAAGCCGTCGTATAAAAGCAAGAAAGCATCGATCGCCAACTAGGGCTCACACCTGTAAATAAAATGGAATGTCCCAGACCCCTTCACAAATTCGTACCAAAGATACTAAAATAAATGAAGAAAAAAATTAATTAAAAATCAATGATGTAGTTTGGCAACAAACTGAATAGCTGGAGATATTGAGTATGAATTCCTCTACAAACTGCATTTTGGTTGGAAGATGAAAGCTTTTCTGATGGAATTTTAGGGGATTATATTTCATTGGCTGCATGTACAGAAAAAAAAAGGTGATTTTTCGAGTGAAAAGAACTCGTAGTCTGGCTTTGCGGATCCTTGGACAAAATTGGAAGAACCCACCCTTGAAATTTGATGGATGAAAGGGTATACCTCACTTATCCAGGTTAGTGAAGATAAAACACCTCATTTCTCCCAGATATTTTGCATAATTTTTTGAAATTTGAGTTTTAACACACGTCTCTATGGGGAATTATTTACCCGTGTAAGCCCACTAGCGCGCCAGCACCGGAAGTACCATTCCCAGCTGCACATCCGGGTACTTTGAAGGGAATTTTTGCCATTGATAGCTGAGCTCGCTGGATATTGGCTATATGCGATATGAAGAATAGAAAGCCACCTATGGAACTCTTCTTACTCTTGATTGCGTTCATCCTGTGGAAAATACGGTTCGGTGGTTTTGACCACTGTGGAAACTAACACCTCCGTATCGGAACTCAGTGGCGGAGAGCCTTCATCTTTGACCACAACTTTGATCTGAAAGAAATAACAGTATGCAAACCACATGAGTCAGAGTGTAAAAAACATCGTACTCCAGTAACACTATACTTACATTTATGATTCGATGCAAATGGTATCAAAGTGCGGTACAATCAGTAGTAACATTGATATGGGTTCCATGACATTATTTTGCTCCTGCGACAATTGCTCCCATGAAATATCTGCACGCTAAGCCAAACATTAAACCTACCCGCAAGCATTACCCTAACCCTAATCCTAATCCTCACATCAAACTAAACGTAAAACACTACTATAACCCTAACTCTAAGTCCTCGGAGAAACTAAGATCAGAGCAACTGTCGCAGGAGCGAATATCATGTCACTTGTCAGGGGTGGATTTAACTTTTGTCCGGGGGGGGGGGGGTGGGGGTGTTCAGGGGCTTGCAATTTTAAGCATACTTGCATGCTCTATTTTATTTTTTTTTTGGCCCAAATAATTAGAGGAGGGAGGGCTGCAGCCCCACTCTTGCCACCCCCCCCCCCCCCGGCTCCGCGGTCCCAAAAAGCGCGAAGCGGCGATGTCCGGTTTTTTAAAATTTTTTATTTGAACCCCCGTAAGTGATGTTTTCCTGGCATCTACTAACGCAATGGAGACCATAACGACCCTAACATGATAACGTCTTTTTAGATCAAGTAACATTTCAATACACAGTTCTATCCAGAGTTATCATGTGTTTGGTTATTAACTTGATTTATTAAGTTACCAGATGAGTTGAATGATATTA
The DNA here is from genome assembly GCF_964275005.1 of Diadema setosum. Taxonomy (NCBI): domain Eukaryota; kingdom Metazoa; phylum Echinodermata; class Echinoidea; order Diadematoida; family Diadematidae; genus Diadema; species Diadema setosum. The sequence continues at coordinate 4,786,733 of NC_092689.1, read as the reverse complement.
TATCTTCTGACAATATTTGCTCTTGAAATTTCCCTTTCCAGTGTGTGTTCTTTTTTTTCTTTTTCTTTTTTTTAACTTTGCAGCCCAAGGGGGGGGGGTTTAAACCCTCGACCCCCCCCCCCCCACATCCGCCACTGCTCGTTCAACGTCAGACGTCAGTCACTAAAAGAAGAAAAACACTTTAATTTTCAAATCATTGTTGTCGGTGCAAATGGAGCGAGAGGTCTAGGTTCTGTACCTAATCTGTCGGATAACTATAGTACATGTATTACCATCAGTTCGTGGTTCACACATCATGGCAGTGACATTTTGTGGTGGCGGCTCAGAGAAATCAATGTATGACAACAACAGGTCCATGCTCACCCTGTAGGATTGTTCGACGATTTCATTTTCCACTGATCGCACGGATAGGACGCCCTCGTCGTCGGTGATGTCAAACAGTTGAAAAATGGCATAGTCTTCCTGCACGGCGGCAAAGCTGAACACAAATTTGTTGTTGTTTGGACCCTGTAACAGCAAATGCATATAAGAATACGTCAGTCATCATACACACACTGACCCTGACAAGGCAAGAAGTATGATACATATTGCTTGTTTGATATCAAAGTAAATAGAGCAATATCGATTAAAGAAACAGAAAAAGTTTGATCAACCCGGATCCGGGACCAAGACAAAATGAAGATTGACCATTACTTTGCCTCCTTGAAACGGTGACATAGATAAAATGCACTTGTTATGAATTAGCGGAGGTGATGTCATTGCCTCGCAAGTACAAATTCTAAGTGTACAAACTGCAAATGCTGGACCACTCGACATGTCTGTGAATGAAATGGTTGGGCATGCAACATCGTTAACTTGCACACCCAATCCATTGAGGTGAGAGGCACCTCCCTGCCCAACTTTAATACACCAAGTTATCATGACAAACGTACTAGTATCCGGGCAGTTACCCCCAGAGGGCAATTACCCCCCGGCTAAATACTGGTTAGTGGTAAGGTTAGAGTAAAGATTAGGGTTAGGGTTAGATTAAGGGTTAGGAGTTTGGGTTAGGATTAGGTTCAGGATTAGGATTAGGGTCAGGGGAAGGTCCGGGGTAATTGCCCAGGGGGTAATTGCCCTAGACCGATTGGCTGGCGTTCATGAATATTGTAGCGGTCTGAATTTGTCATGGAACGCCAGCCAGGAGCAGATTGGATTTTAAATGCCTTTATTTTTCCTTTACCCCCCCCCCCCTCCCAGGGGTGCACGTCACGATAACGACACCAGCGAGTCATAAAGCCCACGAGTTATACAGCCCACGAGTTATACAGCCCACGAGTCATATAACCCATGAGTTCGACACTAATTTAACAAGGTCCACGAGACCGACACATTAAACCCCTTGTCGCATCTGTCGAAATCGTGGGTTATTTTTATCTAGTGTTGAACTCGTGGGCTTTTAATATTTGCCTACTGTCGAACCTGCGGGCTGTATGACTCATGGGTGTCGATCTCGTAGGATGACCCGGGGGGGGGGGGGAGGGGGACACAGCGTTCGATCTGTCTTACATCGTCACAATCCGTCACCCATTCCAAGCCTGTCCAGAGAACTAAGCCCTCTACGAGCTCGCTAACAACAACTGAATAGCTGTCAGCATTGAAAGTCGGCGGACAGTCATTGACGTCCTCGAGAATGACAGTCACGGTGATACTGCTGGTCTGGTTCATGAGTCCGTCGCTCCCGACGTTCACGGCCGTGATGGTGAGAAGCGTTCGTTCAGGATGAAACTCTCTCCTAAGGCACGCTACAGATATAAGTTCGTTTTCCATTGTTTCGTTTTCCCGAACTTCGAATTTCGGGTCATCTATGGAACAGTAGAGAGAAAGAGGGGGGGGGGGTGAATGTGATTGTCTCGACACTCTCTTTTTATTCTGGTGGCTCGTTCGGGCGACTTTTTTATTTAAACTCTGAAATTGTAAAGACCCAAAATAGAAGCAAATGTAACAATTTCTTGGAATCCTAGTTGCCACATCGGGCCACCAAACGACAGCCCTTTTTTTGAAATTTTGTGGCCCGCCCGATATAAATTTTTGTAGCGGCCCCCGCCATAATGTCGCGCCCATAGCATTATACACACAAACAGACTATCAAGACAAACAGTGATAAAGCTGAAGAATGTGAAATCGTATAGTGTGATTTCTGAAAGAAGAGAAAGTAACTATGACAAAATGGCAAAGATGGATAAAAAAAAATCAAATCATGACCTACATTTAGATGATTTCAGCAATATAAGAACGATATAAGATAAAATACCTAGAAAGGAACGATAATGTTTTTGTCTTGAATCCATGTAGTGACATTTATTCCATGTACTCCTTCAGTGGTCTTATTTATATTTTGATAAGGAAGTTGCCGTTGATTTGCTTCATTTATATAAATTTGAAGATAAAACTGAGCACACTGAAAAAGGTTTTTCGCTACATAATACAATTTATTGAAATCCATTCAGTTACGGAATAAAAATGCCCTTGATCAGCGAGCATGACCTTTTTTTTTTTTTTTTTTTTTTGCAGAGAGGTCGTAAATATACAATCAAACTGAATTGAACTGAATTGAATAAAATTGAATTGAATTGATATATGTTGCAACAAAATATCAAGAGTAGATTAGACAAATCGAATGAACAAGTGCAGGACTAGCATATTGAGATACACTGCTGCGTGTTTGACAGAAAACTATTGTTTTCACTGAAAATTGAAAGTTTCAATCTTTATTGCTAGGTACAGATATATGTCCCCTTTCATTGGTAAATATACCATGACGCGCAACACATGCAATCAGTTTTCATATCAAATGAACTGCTCTCATCAATCGATCCATAATGTGACCATCATGTCTGGTAGACGGTAGCCTTTTGTCAAGGCCCTCTCGCTGTAATGGGTGAGCGAAGCGAGCCCAGCCGAGCGCGCCAGCGCAACCCCACTCAGCTGGGCTCTCTTCACCATACAGCGAGAGGGCCTTGACAAAAGGCTAGGTAGACGGTTACGTAGGGTTTCGCGGTGAAGAGAACGTAGTAACGTACCTAACAATACATAAGTAAGCAGTTAAATATCACCTCTGCTCTTAGACTAATGGTTTTGTTTGTCCGCGAGCAACATACCCGTTTGGTAAACCACCTGGGAGTTGTTCTTCGAGTCATCATCCATGGTCTTAAAAGTGCCGATCACTTGATTACAGTTCGTTTTACCTCGTTCGTCCTCCTTCACGAAGAGTTCCTTTGGCAACTGAAGAAAAGAGCGAAGTAATATAGTTTTGTCAGATACGTGTACATATTTAAGTATGTGTCTGATTATTTTGTCACATGTTTTGTACGGAGTTTACATCTCATTTCCTTTCCTTTTATTTATTCATTGTCATTTTTAACAAATTATATAAGTGCACAAAATGTACCATGCTAAAAAATAACATAGACATTTGTATAAATATCAAAATATAGAATAATCACGCAAAATGTTGAAAAGCCAAGGTGCATGATATTTACTAAAATAATTATGTTGAAAATGGAGGAGAAGCTAAAAAGCAGGTTTGTTATATGGACATATTAAACATATATATTATCAAAAACAAAACTTAGAAAAGTTCATGCACTATTCACCAACGGTTTATTTCGGCACACATATTTTCGAGCGATTCGCTCTTTCTCAAGTGTTGATACTGAGTACATGTATATATGTCTACATCAATTTTATATATACATATATATATATATATATATATATATATATATATATATATATATATATATGTATGTTTCAACTTTTTGGTCGTCTGTATGTCTTCCGTGAGTAGATTTGAGTTCTTAGGGTCAAACCTGTCTGTGTCTTCAAATCAAAAGAGATAGATAGCATTGGAAATGCCACCTAGGTCTACCTAGATTCTAGATAGATATATATGCTGCAATGATAAAGAACGGGAGATTTTTGTCCATATTCACTGGTAATTTACCCCATATAACACCGGCGCGTTGTCGTTGATGTCGTCAACGATCACCGTTATCGTGGTGTAGTTCCGCAGCTTCGACGTCGCTCCTTCGGCGTAGATCAGGAGCTAGGGCAAAAGGGAAATCACTGGTACAATTGACGAATAGTTTTTCCTTTTTTATTATACTGTCTTGGCTTCCCTTCGCATAGTCTGTCTAGTGAATGTCTTTCTAAAGTTATATTTTGATTTATTTTGTTTGTATTAATGGGCTTATATCTATCAAGCGCTATAACTGTTATTTATTATTATTTTTTCATCTAATTAATAGTGTCATTATTGTTGTTATTTTATTATTGTTATTTATCATTATTACTGGTCAGCTGGTAGTAGTAGTAGTATAATCATTAGTAGCTCCATTCGATCCCCACCGCTTTGAGATAAAACACATTCTCAATATGTTGTTATATAATTGATCTCGGATACTACATGAATCTTTTGCAAATGTTTGAACAATATCATTTCATGACATGTCTACTTTGTATTATGTTTTGATTTTTGTTAGTAAAGAAAACTCAAACTTCAGTCTTCATCCCTCTGCTGAATAATATCTTGATTCCAACTCGCACGAAAGGATTATTTTATCATTTCTTTATGTTGCTGTCCGTTGATGGCTAACAAGGCACAAGCTAAATATATACATGATGATGAAGACCTAAAATGACATTAAAAATCTCCATCATCCCACTGACGCGTATGTTTTAAAGGGGATGGCTAGTAACTGATCAGTGGGAAGCTATTGTGACCGACGCGCTTCACTCCCTTTGTTTGTTTGTTGTTGTTGTTGTTTTTGCATTCTATCAGGAGGAGAGCCTACTGAGACATTAGCCACGTCCTACATGTTGTCTATTCATTGTTTCTTATATCTTTTCATTTTCTCTGACACTATCTGCACCCCCACTCCTCGTTAACAGCCAACTAGCCTTGTTATACAGTTCGCATGCATACAAACAGCGCGTGCCTTTCATAGTCACGCATGATCGCTGCCCACCATCCTGTGCATTTGCTTTTATCCCGCAGTATCTCATTTGGTTCTTGCCGTGTCAGTTTCTCTGTTGTGCCAACTTTAGTACTGATTGCCTTCTAGCAGCAATGAAGCGGATAACACCTAGTCAGAAATGCCTCAATTCAGAATAAATGACAAGACAGATGTACCTTTTCACTCTCTGTTAGACGATGAATTCTTTGATTTATTTAGACCTATTACGCCAAAATTTGATTCCTTAGATAAAGAAGAAGTTTCTAACAAACGCGCATTTCCTTTTGATGACTTAGCTGCTGATAATATCAATTCAGCAGCGGAAGAAATGCAGTATGATTTTAATGATCTGACTCAAGCTCCCCTGTGTAATTATTACCTTGAAACAATTCGAAGATGATAACAAGGGTTTTATGAAAGATACATTTTCGTTGGCACATTTCAATATAAGAAGTATAAATAAACATGTTGAAGAATTGCAGTTACTGTTGGATAATCCAAATAAATTTTTATTTTCAGTGATAGGACTCACTGAAACGTGGTTGTCTACATGTCCAAAACAGTCTTTTGCGCTTGAAGGGTACAATATTTTTGCGAATAATAGAACTGATCGCCCTGGTGGTGGAGTTTATATGTTTTACGCTGCTTTGAATGCACTGTTAAAACATACAACGGATAATATCTCGGGAGATTTTCTTGAGACATTTTTATCCTCTTCCTTCTTACCTCTTATTTCGAAACCGACACGCGTTTCCCATCAGTCGGCCACTTTAATTGACAATATATTTAGTAATGTTTTAACCCTTTCAAATTCGTCGATAGTTTTATCAGATATTACTGATCATTTTCCAATAATGACGCACTTTAAACTCAACTATATTAGTAACAATTAATCTCAGCGATATTTGAGGCGTAAAGTAACCCAAGAAAATTTGGCTTCTTTTTGTGCCTCTTTGGATAATGTCTATTGGGACTGTGTGTTTGATACTGATTTTATTTATTTTTGTTTATTTATATGTTTTATTTTCACAGGGTGGCTTCGTCAGTGGGTTAAACACTGTTGTTCTTGGAGGCCCTGCATGAACACATACATACAAATAAAGACATAATAATAATGCAATACCAACATCAAATTTGCAGTATCAAATCTGTATATAACTTAACATACTATATACTATGTATGAAACTCAAAATATAACAAAAACTAGAATTATCACTGAAAGTGATTAATACCCCCGCCCCTAATGTTGCTTTATGATATGTGATGTCATGAGGGCAATAACGTTAATACCAAATTTGTGCACTTGTCAAATTACAAACAAAATAATTTTAATTTACTGTACAATTACAGAATTAACACTGAGTATAAAACTTACAGCAAATGAAGACATACTCCCCCAGCATCACTACACTTAAAAACCATTATTTTTTTTTTGATTTGATTTATTGGTTCCTGCATTATATCATTGCTTATGCAGATACATACACATATATCATATACATTGTTGGTACCATACATATAAATGGATATACATAAACATTAAGTGCTAACAAGGTATGTTTCTTCATTACCTTTAGAATGTACAGCAATACAGTTTCTTCATTGCCTTTACAATGTACAACAGAACATATCAGTGATGCAATGAATAACGCAGAAGGGCTACAGCTTAAGCATTGCTTGATTTGCATGCAGCCCTTGTACATAATACATAACATAGAGGAAAATAAGGGGAGGGATGACTTGCATAGAGATAGGATAGGAGAAATGACCACACTTAACCTTCATAACTTGAATGGTTTATTTTGATACAAAAATGAGTGGTTACCATGGCAACACATTATCCTTAAACTAACACATTAGTGTCTTGCAAAACTACACTTCTCAATCATAATACATACTAAATTTAACTTTAATAACTTAAATAATGGAAAATTTATTTGATCTGCAAAATTTTGGTAAAATTGTGGTTACCATGGTAACGGTTTGTGTGACAAACACAAAATCTATGTGTTCCACATCTATACCTCAGGGCCATAATGCCTACCAAATTTGGTTTCAATTGCATGAAAACTGATGACATTAATTTGGCTCTAGATAATCTTTTGGATATTCTTAATAATCATTTGGATATTCACATTCCTAAATGAGGGATTAACGAGGGAATTATAAAACAACACCCAGGCTTCCTTGGATTCCGAAGTCCATTTTGCGTTCCATAAATAGAAAAAATAAATTGTTTTATGCATTTAAAATGAAAAAAAAAACTGAACAAGCATGAATCAAATATACTTTGTATAAGAATACTCTCAGATAATACGTAAGATAATACGTATTGAAAAGAAAAAATATTATCATAAGCAATTAGAGAGATACAGATGTGATATAAAAAGTACATGGAATGTATTAAAACAAGCAATGAATATATCAAATGAAAAGTTTAGTATTTCGGAAATAAGATGTAATGATGAAATTTTTGATAATTCTGCGGATATAGCAAATGTGTTTAACACATATTTTACAACAATTGGAGAAAAAATTGCTCAAGTAATTCCCGATACTAATAAACATTTTTCTGATTTTTTAAATCAATAAAATATGAATTCAATATTTTTTACTCCTACCACGAGGTATGAGGTTACTGATATTGTATCTGGTTTGAAAAACAAAAAAAAAAGTTCAGGTTATGATGACATAAGCAATATGGTTTGGAAAGGAGTTTTATCTTCTGTTGCGGATCCTTTGCCACATATTTTTAATTTGTCAATGTCAACGAGTGTGTTTCCGGAACAAATGAAAATAGCTAAAGTTATTCCCATATATAAGAATGAAGATAAGTTAGATGTTAGTAATTATAGGCCTATTTCTTTATTACCTTGTTTGTCTAAGATTTTAGAGAAAATCATATATAAAAGAATGATGAATTTTCTAAAAATGTATGGCGTTTTTACAAATTCGCAGTTTGGGTTCCGAGAAAAGCATAGCACCTGTCACGCTTTGTTGAATTTTGTTGATAAAGTAGCACATGCTTTAGACAATCACTCTCATTTGATTGGTATCTTCCTGGACTTCTCCAAGGCCTTCGATATTATAAACCACGATATCTTACTTTACAAGTTGTCTCATTATGGTATACGTGGGAAGGCCTTGGAGTGGTTCAGGAGTTATCTAACTGATCGCAAATAATATGTTTTTTCTGAACAATCATAACTCTGATATGAGAGAACTTAAAGGTACTAGCCCACATTTGCAAACCCACGAAAATCAAAACTGCATAAAACAGGTCCAATGTGACTTCAAGTACAAGTTATAACAGTAACATACCTCACCTGTTGCTCTTTGTCTATACCATTCGATAAAAGAGAGAAAATCATCGTTTTAAAATCAATTTTCAAACCGGGTCAACCCGACCCAAAATCGAATTGCGAGCGCGGGCTAGCTACGTACATTAACTTACACATGTATCGCATGCATGTAGTACGCGCGTGGACCGGAGCTAGCGAGCGTTTTTATACGCATGCATACGGTGCATTTTCATTTATTTTTATGAAAGTAATGGACTAATTGCAACGAAATTTTGCACAGGTGTTACTGCAATCATACCCAAACTCCATGCTAACTATGAGACCAATTGCTGCAGGTTTACAAATGTGGGCTAATACCTTTATGTGTGGCGTGCCAGAAGGCAGTTTATTGGGCCCGCTGTTCTTTATTGTTTACATTAATGATTTTTGCGCTTCGTCCGATGTGTTATCGTTTATACTTTTTGCCGACGATTCAAATGTATTCTACTCACATGAAGACCCAAATACTCTTGTGCAGACAGTTAATTCTGAATTACAAAATTTATGTGAGTGGATACGAGCAAATAAGTTGTCTTTGAATATCCAAAAAACAAAATATATTCTTTTTTGTAACACTTTATAGATAATTTGAATATGGACATTTGTTTTGGTGACGCTGTCCTGGAAAGTGTTTCCCATATAAAGTTTCTCGGCGTTACAGTTGATAATAAACTCTTGGAAATTTCATATTGATAATGTCTGCAAGAAAATTTCACGTAATATAGCTGTTATTAATACATACGTGCTCTCGTCCCCACAGTTACAAACTCTTCCGCTGGAAAGCACCTCGACAATGTATCACTTTCGAAGACGCTTGGCTGATTGTCTCTGTGGGCTTTCACCCTTGGTGATTGCATCAAAATTATTTAGGATTTTCTTTCTTTCTCTCCCTCTCTCTCTCTCTCTCTCCCTCTTTCCCCTGTTTTTGTTTCCTCTTTTCACACTTTTGCTTTTTTTTCTCTCTCTCTATTCCCGACTTTCCCAGTTTCCCGCACTCTTTGTAGTTGTAAGCTTTTCACCCCCTTATTTCCCCTTTCCCTCAGAGGTACCCACACGATACAAGCCTGGTCTTTTGAGTGGGTACCTCCACTTCTTTTTTTCGCAGAGTGTATGTAGAATGTAATTTTTTTTTTTTTTTTTTTTTTTTTGTACTGATCATGTAGAAATGGACATGTTGTTAATCCTGTCTGGTTATGTATATATTGTTACTCCCATGTCAAACTCATAATATTGTTTCTTGTACATTCTGTTGGAAAGAAAAAGTGAAAATAAAGTTCGAATTTGAATTTGAATTTGAATCAGTGTGAATGCTCCAATCCTTGCGGGATTCATTTAAGAGTAATTACATATCTATTGTGTGAAAATTATTTGCTTCAGATTGGTCTCATATTCAATATGCACTTTAATGTTTACAGGTTAGCACGCCTGTACATGGACAGAGCGATTAAACAGCACGTTATAACTGCACATTGATAATTTTCACACAATAGATATATAATGTACTCTTAAATGAATCCATGATTGGAACAATCATCCCCGAACATTCCAACTGATCAGTTACTAGCCATCCCTTTTAAGGGCTTGTGCCGAAAGGGTGGGTTGGGTGGTGGCGCGTCGCGTTAATAGGAACACCACCCTTCGTCCAAAGCCCCCCCCCCCCCCCCGTTTTGCCGAAAGGGTGCGTTGGAAACGTTGGGTCGCGTCGCGTTGACTGGAACCCCACCCTTCGTCCAAAGCCCCCCCCCCCCCCCCCCCGGTTTTGCCGAAAGGTTGCGTTGGTACTTTTTCTCATGTAATATTAAAAGACGAGTTTTGAATTTATATTTAACCTTCAAACAACCATTTCAAAGAGGCTATCGTCCGGATCGGTTTACACTCTATTACCACTTGGTCTACAGCCAGTTGGTCTAATAGACAGTTTAATATCAGTTGGTCTAATAACCAGTTGGTCTAGTCATCATTTCGTCCAATTACTGTTTGGTCTAATTGTTATTTGGTTTAATTACTATTTGGTCTACAGTCAATTCGTCTAATAATAGCCATTTGGTCTATTTTTGGTCTATTATGAGTTGGTCTAATTCCATTTCGTCTTATCATCAAATGGTCTGAAATAAAACCAAATTTGTCCAATATAAATTTGGTGTACACATCAATAAAAAGGCCCCCCCAAAAAAAAAAATAAATAAAAATAAAAAAATAGCCCAGTTGGTCATATAGACGAAACGATGATTGGACCAAATGGTACCTGATTAGACCAGGAGGCTGGCTATTAGACAAAATGACGATAAGATCAATGGTTTAATCATTAGACTAAATGGGTGTAGACTAAATGATGATAGACAGAGGCTAGACCAACTGGGCAATGGACCAAAATTAATGATGTGTACACCAAATTTATATTGGACAAATTTGGTTTTATATTAGACCTTTTGATGATTAGACGAAATGGAATTAGACCAACTCATAATAGACCAAATCGGTATTTGATGATATAAATTGGTGTTAGACCAAAAATAGACCAAATGGCTACTATTAGACAAATTGACTGTAGACCAAATAGTAATTAAACCAAATAACAATTAGACCAAACAGTAATTGGACGAAATGATGACTAGACCAACTGGTTATTAGACCAACTGATATTAAACAGTCTATTAGACCAACTGGCTGTAGACCAAGTGGTAATAGAGTGTAAACCGATCCGGACGATAGCCTCTTTGAAATGGTTGTTTGAAGGTTAAATATAAATTCAAAACTCGTCTTTTAATATTACATGAGAAAAAGTAACAACGCACCCTTTCGGCAAAACCGGGGGGGGGGGGCTTTGGACGAAGGGTGGGGTTCCAGTAAACGCGGCGCGACCCAACGCTCCCAACGCACCCTTTCGGCAAAACCGGGGGGGCTTTGGACGAAGGGTGGTGTTCCCATTAACGCGACGCGCCACCACCCAACCCACCCTTTCGACACAAGCCCTTTTAAGTGTACATATGTATTTCCCTCTTTTTTTTTTTTTTTGGACTTAGCAAACATAATAAAACAATAAAAGTCAGTTCTAAGAACTCATAATGGCATAAGATAAGTCTATAAATGCGTGTATAAATGGAAACGAAATCTTTAAAATATTTTTCTATACACATACAATTAACAATAAAAAAGATGAGTTCTTAACAAAGATTTTAATTTATCAAAATCTGTAATGCATCTCATACTGAGATTGAGATTATTCCATAATGATGGTGCTATTTTTTTGAAAAAGCCCAATCACCAAATGTCTTAGATTTGAAACTTATTTCAAAGAGAAGATTTTTTTATTTCTTATTTTTATTTTTTATTCTTATTTTGAGCGCAGATTACGACCAGGATAATATGGTTTGATGAGTTCACTGAGGTATGAAAAGGTCAAAACCTTAAACCTGATACGAACTCTTATTGATTTGATTTGATTTGATTTGATTTGACTTGATTTGATGTGATTTATTTATTTATCGCCAACCAGTGACGGCTACGAAGGATGGGAGTTTATGATCAAATTTCCTTTCGCGTGTTACAAGTTTTGCGGCACCTGCTTAAAGCTCTTCGATGTCGCTGATGAAAAGAAAACAAATAGATAGAATTCATACCTGAAATTTATTCGGATCTGTCTCGTAATCGATAGGCCCCTCGATCGATATTTCACCTGTGTTGGAGACAAGGCTGAAGTGCTCTAGATCGTCTTCCAGTCTTATTTCCACCACCTCATCGTAAGATGAACTAGCGGTCACAAAACATATGACAATCGCTTCCTCTCCCTGCCACTGTGTCCGCGGAGAGTGGAATAAAAAAAAATTGTTTAAGGACTATTGATTACTTCATTACTTGTTTTTGGTTTGTTTTGTTTCATTTCAATTTAGACAACGCCTGGAAATGATAATAGCTAAAGGATTTTGTACGCATGTGCGTACAATAATTTACATACATGCACACATACGCACACACATACACACATTCATCCATACATACATACACACATAATACATAAATACATACAAAGCTTTATACAGATGTTCAATCCCATTTCGATTTTGACCAGTTATTATTACAATTGTTGTGTTATTACCATGTACATTGTTTGTTTTCTGCATATTGTTTACAAGCTAAAAGAACTTGTATAATCATTCTGTTGTAATATCCATAAATGTGGAGTATGAAAAAAAAAATTAATTGAAAAATTGAATTAGATAGGTCTTCAACTTAAACAAACATTAACGCGTTCTTCAGTATGACAAGTGACACTCCTGAATCATGCTAGATTATTGTTTTGTTTTTGTGTTTTAACAAGAATATATCAAAATTGAAATTTGCCCGTTTTCATTAGAAATAAGTTTCACTAACTCTATTTGTGAAATGCACATGCCGGGCGTATCACTTCTTTGACCGAAATTTCCATTTAGAGCAATGAAACTTAAATATAAATTTATTTCGATTGAGTGAACTAAATGAACACGTCAGTAAAGTTTGCGGAAATCGGAGAATCCGTATAAAAGTTTTAAATGTTTAAAGTCTTAGTGCCCCCACCGTCGGTTGAGACGAAGACAGCAGTTTTTCACTTCTGCAGGGCAACGATAATTTGTAAAGAAAGTATGACGTCATTTTACAGGATTTTTTTTTTTTAAATGAAAAGAACACATTCCCTTGACTTGCTACTGACATATATTTTGAAAGGCAATACTGTTCCTCCTGCATTCTGAAAGAAGCAAGTGAAGCGTTCTTTCGATGCTTCCAGAAATAAAGTGAAAATAAGTTGATTTCTATATTTCCTACAGATCGTTGTCAGTTTTCCTGCAGTGACGTCATGTTAGTATTTTACTAATATTGTTGCATTCATGCAATCTACATTATGATGGGTTCTGTCGCAAAACAAGTCAATGATAACACAGTGCTTAAATAGCGCATATCACTACCGCAGTGTCTCTATGTGCTTTAAGGGAGAAGGATGAAAATAGAAAGAGGATAATTATGTAGCGTATGTACCATGTATGCAAAACCAAACTCATTCATAATACTTTTCAAACAGACATGTCTTGAGAGCAGTTTAAAACTTTAGCACTGTGGGAGCTTCTTTTTTATAACATGTATTATTATTATCAAGTCAACGCCATTCTTGTTCATGTTGAAATGTTTATGATCAAACTCTTAAAATTATCATAAAGTATTGGCTATCTTTAGTCATAACTTCAGAAGTAATCTTATTTATGCAACAAGTGAGAGTGGATATCAGTAGAAATACTTTTATTTTGTTCTATCTGATAATGAACGTCAGGATTTGAAAAGGACTTGAATGGATAATGGATTTTAAAATGCTTGAAAATAGCCGTGTCGCTATCAAATTCTTCATATTTTTATATAAGTATTTGGGTTTTATTCCCATGTGATCTAACATTAATAATACATCCGTATATCAATATCAAGTTAAATCCAAGGAAATTCTTGAAGAAATCAACGTGCTATATTTCTCAAGAGTAATAGCCCATGCAGCAAGCCTTACCTCTTCAATGTGTATCTCATCCGAGCAATTTTTCGATATGTACGGTGCAGCCGGATCGACAATGGGCTCAATGTCGACTTCGATGATGACAAGCGTGTCGTTGCTCAAGGGTTCGAGAGCCCTGTCCTGAACTCTCACGGTAAGGTTGTAGACGTCATTAACAACCTGATTTCCAGCAGTCAACGAGACCATGCCCTCCGCTGACACGGTGAAGTACTCTAGATGTGTGAGGGTGAAAAGTGTGTAAGAAACCATAATGTTGACTGCTGTAGATTTTTCCGATGAGATTTCAAGACTTTCTTGGACTGTTTATTGCTTTGCAGATGATTACATGTATTTTGTTAATTTACGTTTTTGAAATTTTTACAAATATGTTTTGTTAATGCATTGTTTATAATTTTCCCTGTTTATTTAATGGGAATGAAAATAAAGTTGAATTGAATTGAATATATTGATATCAAAATAACATTAATATGATAATGAAAAATGATAAAAAAATGATAACAATAACAATAAGAGAAATAACGAAAATAATGATGATAAAAAACACTACTACAACTTCTAATAATAATAATAAGAAATAATAATAATAATAATAATAATAATAATAATAATAATAATAAATAATAATAATAATACTAACAATAATAATAATAATAACAAAAACCACAAATAGTAGCATAACGATAATTATCATCATTATCATCTTCATCATCAATATCATTATTAATTGCGATTCGATGGTCTTTTCTTTTCCTAGACGTCGCAACAAAACATGCCTTTTATTGTTGCAATGTTAGGGATTTTGCTGATAATGATATTGGCGAAAAGTGGATAATATGGATGTTAGTTCATTCAACTAGCGATTGCTGCATTGATAATCTTCAAGGGTAAGAGGGAATGAACTCATTTCAAGCCGCCTCCGTCTTAATGGCGTGTCCTCCAAGAAGGAAACGAATACCTGTATTCTCGCCATCTTTGTTGACTTCGGAAATCTCACTGAAGTCGATCTCGCCCGTCGCAAAACTCGGAGCGTCCGAGTTGACTGCTTCAGGACCCAGGTCAATGACCTCACCGGAAGTAGAATTGATCTTGACATTGTACTCTGCATTCCTGAAATAGGGGGCGCTATTCTCTCCAGTGACCACAATGACGACCTGTCAGATAGAGTGACGGGGAGGGGGGGGGGGCAAAATTTTATCAAATCTTCATTGGAACTATAACATTGGAACTATAACATAATACAATTATATAATTATATCATTCTTTACCTCTAAAGGTATCTGGATATGACAGTTTACATAGACTAAAAGCACGACAGAGGACGATTAAAATCTAACAATGTTATTGTCATAAGTTGCCCTGCCCCAAGGCCCCCAGGACCATTTTAATACTCTGCCACCGGACATAGCATAGATTATGAATGTTTGACCACTAGACAGCAATTTATTGATAAGTCTTAGCAGTTAATCCGCTCGCTTTCACCATATTTCATATAGGGGTCGGATGAATCAAGCTCGCGCGTTAAATGAACCTATCTTCCTCCACACCGTTCATACATAAAATAATCACAAACAACAAAATCATCATCAACAACAACAACAACAACAACAACAACAACAACAACAATGTGTGGTTATAAATGATGCTCGAATCATTCTAACGCAATACGATCTATTGTATCAACGATGTTTCAATATAGGAGTTTTCAGACACACGAAAGTTGTATGCAATGTACGACACAACCGGTACGTCGTGTATCCGTTGGTTGTATGTCGATACATTAACTTTCTACCATGATGAGGCGTGAAATATTACATACCGACGTTGTATCGTTGACGGTTGTATCGGATTCGTTCCACGCCACAACTACCAGTTCATGGGCACCGGGCGACACTCCGTCAACGGGAAAGATGGTCCCATCAGTGGAGTCAATGGTGAAGTATGCAGACGATGTTGCATTGCTGTCAGAATCTGAGTAGAAGCGAAAACAAATGAGAGGTCATGAGTCGTCTAGGGAAAAAAAGACACTTTGAGGTGCAGCAGCATTAAAGTCAAAACATAGTTAAGGCCAAAATTCATCTTCTACCTTGCAAAATAAGCTCATAAGGATGGTTGATGAATATAGATTCAGAGTTCGCTAAACACATCCAATAATTGTGTTTACCTGTGACAGTTTCGACGACGGGCTGTCATCTTTCTCAAACGATGGTTAATCGGCAACTGATGATTTGGCGACAATTATAAGCAATCACCCATGTGTGACATCCGAGTGATAGCGCCGAACCTTTTTGTTTAGTATTTCGCATTTTAGCCATTACCCAACTGAAAGTGTGTTATCACATTATTATTTTACACATTTCTCATGCATATGAGTACATACAAGAGTACAAATCGACAGTTCTGCAGGTGTATGAGAAGTATGCCTTCACTTTAAAAATACCAAAATGTTCAAATACTTAAATTAAGAACTGCGACTGAACAAATCGTCATTCCCCTATCTCTCTTAACGGAGGGTTGGCGACATTCATCATTCTTGGTTTACTTTATAATCCTTTTTCTGTCTCAATCAAGGAAGACAGAGATGACAGTTAAAGGAAACCAAAACCCAAAGAGAAATGTGGATTGAGTGAAAGCAGCAACATTAGTAGAACACATCTGGGAAAGTTTGAGGAAAATCGAACAATCGATGCAAAAGTTATGAATTTTTAAAATTTTGGTGTTGAAACCACTGGATAAGGAAAAAAGAAAATATTCACTGGTAAGTTCTACTAATGTTGCTGCTTTCACTTAATCCATATGGCTCTTTGGGTTTTGGCTCCTTTATTACTTTTAATCCTGAATGCAATTGAAACCGTCGTCAAAGAATTTAAGAATGCACAGAAAAGAAAAGAAAAAAATGAACAATGATAGCAAAATAAAAGATAGTAGTAACCAGTCACAGATAGCATACTGTATTATGATCAGATGACTTAATTCAGGTAGGGTTGGATTACTATTCTCTTTCAAAATCATCACAAGCTTTGTCAAGACATTAACTGATGACGGCTACTCATGGGTGAAGACCTATTATTAGCACTATGCATCTTAGCAAAGCACAGGTACTTCATGAATGGATTAAGATTGAGGAATGTCTCTTGGTAACTCTTCTAGTGAGTGTTCATCCTTTCCTTCAAATTTCCAGGTGTCTTTCTAAGTAAACTAAAACTGTTTGACGCGGGGAACACAATCTTTTTTGCTTCTGTTTTATGATTTCACTTTCTTGAATCTATCGCCTATCAATCCCGATTCGATGCAGAGGAAAAATACCTGGCTGATACATCTGCTCGGTAATGTTGTATACGACGACATCAACATCGCAGTTGCTCGTGACGTTGAGGTCGAGGACGGCCACGCTGGAATCTAGTTGGCTCTCCTCGAGCAGGAGGTCGTCCTGTGTGGCGGGGTCAAAGGTGATGTAGCAAGCGGTGTCTCGCACGTTCACGTTCAAGGTGAAATTGTTCGATCGCATCTCATCGGGTCGGTCGGGATTGAATGCATCGAAAATCACCTTGTACGGCTCGGTAGAAGCGTCGAGTTGCCGCACGCTGTAGACATCGCAGCTTCCATCTACAAAATGACAATAGGGGCATGTGTCACGTGTCAAACATGGTCGCTCTCATGCTCGTATAGATTTCGATATCTGGCATAATACATACGTAAGTGCATATTAGAAGAGCTTACAATATCATGGCATAACAAGTCATTCATCCAGTATACGTTTGTGGATCCCTTTGGAAACCAGCTCTGCTGATCATGGTGTTCCACTCCATGATGTGGAAATAGAATTCAGTTTTCAATTCAACTTAAGTAAAACATGTGTGATGATTTCTTAAACTGTAATCTTTTTAGTATTTTAATTTCTAGACAGACAGAAAATCGGAGTCAGAGATTTACTCGAAAAAGAAAGTTATTGTGACATCAATACGTTCACAAGGGGCGTTTTTTTTTTATTTTTATTTTTTGCTTTTTATGCAATCTCATAGTTATCCTCATCACCCTTTCCAAAAAGTCAGCCAAAGTCAAGACAATTGAAATTAAATGAAATTAAATCAAATCAAATTGATGCTTTATTATATAATTCTCAGATAATAAAATTAGATGATTCACAAAATATCTTTTGTGACCTTTCGCTTTTATTTCCTGCATGCGTTATTTGAACTCAGAGGAAGGGGTATTACCCCTGCTGCCGCCCCATCCCCCCTCCCCCCAGCCCCATCTCAACCTATGGGGGGGTAGACTGCACACCTCTTATGCCTTAACATTCACATGCAGAAAAATGATAGAGATAAAAGGAAGGAAGGAAGGAAGGAATCTATTGACAAACCTTCAGACGTCAGCACCAAAAAGAAACTTTTATCAGTCTGCTGCTCACACTGGATGATGTCAAATGGGGATAAGTCTTCGTCAGTCGCCTTCACTGAATACAGATGTGCCTAAAACAACAGCAAAACAATAACAAAAACAAAAACGGAGCAGACTTTCATAGGAAGATGAATCTTAACCTACTTCAGTGGATTTCAAGCAAGAACGGTGCTACATCACCAACTTCATTTTGAATAATGTCAAAAGCCTAACGGAAACGCAAATCATTTGTACCACCAGCAATGCATACATATTATGTATCATTCATTATTGAGTAAATGATACTCTTTGTTTGTCCGTTTGTTTATACGCTGCTACAATAAGAATCGGTTACACCTCGACTTAGGTGATTTGCGGAATGTTCATTGTTTCTTCAGAATTCGTAGCAAACCAGCAATTGATATTTTTTATTATGATTGCAGGCAGCATCTTACTCTGCGACGTCATTACGTAGCAGTGTGCTCTGTAATAGTCTACATTTCATTATTCTTCACAGAGTTGAAATGCGTGGCCTCAATAATGTTTACACATTTCACATCAGCTACAACAACAACATCAATATATATATATATGTATATAGATAGATAGATAGATAGATATGATTAATCAAGACCATACGAATTCGACGAACACTCACTGGAACAGCATTCATGTCATCGACTTCGACGAAAATATTGTCTGTGGTCATTTCGAAGAGAGGCGGGTTGTCGTTGACATCCACTAGGGAAACGTTGACGATTGTTGTGTTGGATAGAACAGGAGTGCCGTAGTCTGAAGCCTAAACATCAATGATACAAAACCAAACCAAATCTATCATTGAAAGCAGTACAAACAAAGAATGGAAATTTGACAATTTTAAATACACACAAGCATATACTCGCAAGTGCGCGGGGCATTCCAGACGATTTTCATAATTTCACATCATGTAGTACATAAATCGACAGCTCCATGTATAGATTTGTGGAATTTATTGTGGTTATTAAGCAAAAAAACAATACTCTGCAAATCTTAAACAAATTACACTGAACAGTGCTCATGACATAGGAGGCTCACATGTTTCAGAAATGAGGCAGTGTAAATCCATTACAATCCCGCTTGCTTAACAAGTACACCCGTGTAGAATCTATGCACACCTTCTTTTGTTCTGCTTTCTTGAGCCCCAACTCATGCATTCTTAATATGGTGAGGCAACCACGTTATCAGCCTTTTTCAATGCAAACTGCTATAAATTTTGAGAACACTTTTATTCCTCATCCCGATCACTTTAAATTCTGAAACTCTGTACTCAGTATAACTAATTTATAGTTGTTCAAATGTAAAAGTCTGAAAATCATCCGGAGGTCTCCTTTAACATGTCCCCTGCCACTGTAAGGCTATTATTACATCATCGACTTCAGTCGCCTTACAGATGCAATTACTGTCCCGACCGATTTAAAATACAATGCGCTAATCTTTAATTCTTATAGCTGAAATGTTGCAATTTCACCAAATGATGCAGTGACCATACAATGAGCTAGACTGACTACGTATACAGCTAGTGCCGGTAAGGCAAGATCTACGAAATGTTACAAGCGTCATCGAGAAGACAATAATGATGATAACTGGCGAAAAAAGAAAGTCCCACTCAAATTAATGCGTCTATCACCCTGCATGATAAGACTTACCGTTATATTAAGAGTAAAGCTGCTGGTCGTCTCCCGGTCCAGGTCTGCAGTGGCAGTTGATATCAGTCCCATGTCGCTGATTTCAAACATCCCCATGCCTATCGGAAGCAGAAATTAACGTCGGAGGTAATCTATCTGATTACTAGCTTTAGGAAATTCTAATCTATTGGAAATCTTTCTCTTTCGCTCTTTCTCTTATAATGTTCGCAATTGCTCATGTTGAGCATCTTTAATCTTTCTATTATAAAGAAAATGACAGAATTGGGGTAACCAGTCAGGGAAACATTCATTCAAAGCAAAAATTGTAAGGAAAATAAAAAGGACATTTGCGCGAAATAGATAAAAAAACAATATGGCACGAAATGTCTGTACAACACACACCCATAATTATGTTCTGTGTGGTTTTGACTGACAGAGTTAAACATCAAATGTATATATGTATATATATATATATATATATATATATATATATATATATATATATGTGTGTGTGTGTGTGTGTGTGTGTGTGTATAAACACATCCATTCATATTTTATACATTTATACATGTACACATGCATACATATATACATACATACATACATGCATACATACATTATATACATAATAATATGTTCTCATCTCCATTAGATATCGTCCTCACCCGATCCTCCCGTGATGGTATAGTTCACTGCAGCCATGCCGTCTTCATCGGCGTCTTCGGCAACCACTTGGCATACCGCTGTCCCAGGCTCGACGTCCTCTTCTACCTCCGCAGAGGGACACGTTGACGTGAATTGAGGGGCGTTGTCGTTGACGTCGGTGATAGACACTACAACCTGCAATGCGAAATGTTTCAGGGATCAGTGACAGTCATAAGAGACCCGGTAAAACCTCGTGTGAGAACGGTGCTTAAGTCATAAACTGAGAGGGTCGTATGAATTCGATTCAATTTCATGCGCTTGTATAGTTCACTGTCCTATTCCCCAAATTACTATGATTTTACACAATATCTACACTCTCATACGATCAACGTGCAAGCAGGGTGTAACACAAAACCATGTGCCTCGCATGAAAACTACTACCTAGCGATGTGATAGAATAATTCGTTCTTGTAAAGTACAGACATTTGTATATATGCGCTTGTGCTAATTTACAATGATTACTATGCTTATGTCAAATAATGTCTTGAAATGGTATAACAGTTAACATTAAACTAACTAGTGAAAGTGTATCCAAACTTCCATTTGGACTTATACACTACTTACATCTCAGTTTATATGGAGCAGAAAACTTGTTTGTTTCTTTCTTTAATCTTAATAAAAAAGAACACTCGGATCATCCCTCAGATGCACACACACAAAAAAAAAAAAATCTTTAGCGACTTTCTTTGCTGACTTTAGACCCTTTATACTCAATATTCTAGCTATAGTCAGAAATCCGAATTGCATGTTTAATAGTTCTTTGAAGTACATCTTTATAGCGCTTGAAGTACATCTTTATAGCTTGCAATGTTACAGATCCAAGGACACTCACACAATCAAAAAGATGTGGGTCTGATAAATTACTAGGAGAGGGATTGATTTTGAATGGAATATAAAAGCCCTTGCCATCAAGTTTCAACGATGTCATGGTAACAATAATTATTATGTATAATTACCGTAGTTTGTGTGGAGAATTCCGAGTCACTAGCCACAACGACGAGCAAGAATTCTTTCTCTGTTTCGTAGTCAAATAGTCCAGTTATTGTCAACACTCCCTAAAGAAAACAGAACAGACATTCAAGTTTCAAGTTTCAAGTTTTATTAAACCAATTCATTAAACATTTGACATTTTACAAAAGGATACAGCATTAAGAATAATGAATGGTTTGGGACCCCAAAAGAAGCAGAGCTTGTAAAAAAGGGGTCCCGGATAAACATATAAAACAAAACATACTAAAGTTTAAGCATATTAACAAGAAGTATAATAGTAAGATATTTACATAGGACAGATGCAACACAAGCACACATACACACGCACACACACACACACATTCAATCACACAAACACGTGTCACAAAAACGCTCATGCACATACATATAGTTCACATGAAATTGCAGAAAGATACTTTCTATTTTACTATACTTTTAAATTCAGCTTCCCTGATCAATTCTTGTTTTACAAATTCATCGTTCATAAAACTCTTCTTCAGCAATTAATTCATGCGATAACATACAAGAGACACAATAATATCGCGCTACCATTATAGATAAGAGACATAATATGACACTAGAATTCTCTGTCCAGATTTGTCGTTGTTGTTGTTGTTTTCATCACACGCATTATGTGAATATAAGTAAATGTTTTGTCTGTGTATTGCACCGACCAAACTGTCAAAGTTGCAGCAGGTGAAATGAGTAAAACAGATATCTTAAAAGAACAATGTAAAATACGTGTAATGAAACCATGAGTGCGTCTCTGCCTTGATTGTTTAGAATGGTCAAATCAAGTCTTATTTCCACTAATAAGGTTGCAATTACAACCATGGCAAGGTAAGTGTTACCATCATAAGTATTTCTCATAAATACGCCTCGGACCAGTCATAAAATAATTATTATGTATGGGGGTAAACTGAAACGGGTACAACTAGCTTCACATGATAACTTTGTGATCGAGCTTCACATTTTTATATTCCGGATATCTAGATATCTACTCTCTTTAAGTCTTGACAGACCAATTGTCCACTCTTGTGGTTACTCGATTCGAAAGTGAAACTGAACTCGCAATGTCTCACCGTCACATTGTCGAGGGCGAATCGGTCGTCGCCCGCGGGGTTGTCCAGTTGGTACGTTATGAAGGACGTCTCATCAGCGTCGTAGGCAGTAATCTGCGTATATGAATATGCATCAATTGCGGTTGACAAAGAAAACCGGTAGTCAAGACACACAATATCATAATTTGGCACACTTCGCATTGTTTGTAATCATTTAAAGGAGACCTCCGGATGATTTCCATACTTTTACTAATGAAGAACGACAATGTGGTTATATTGAGTACAGAGCCTCAAAATTTATAGTGATTGGGATGAGGAATAAGAATGTTTTCAAAATTTATAACAAATCGCAATGAACAAGGATGATGACATGACAGCATCACTATAAGAATGCATAAATGTAGGGGCTCAAGGGAGCAGAACAAAAGAAGAAAGCATGCAAAAATTCTACACAGGTGAACTTGTTAAGCACGTGGTATTGTAATGGTATTACTTTGCTACATTTCTGAAATATGTGATGCTCCTTTGTCACTATCCCTGTTCAGTGTAAATTGTTTGGGTTTTTCAAAATATTGATTTCTTTTGCTCGAAGACCACAATAAATTTCACAAATCTATACGTGGAGCTGTTGATTTATGTACTCCTCTATGATGTGAAATCAATAGTCTGGAATGCCTCTTTAATCAAGCGTAACATAAGCTCGAGTTGATGGTAAAAAGTAGTCATATCGATCTCCCTGAATATGCTATAATTCCTCAAAATACTCACATTGTAAGTAATTGCCTCCGTCTCGTCTTCAGGTATTGAAATGTCGAACGGTTCGTCAGAAAACAAGGGTGCATTGTCATTCACATCCAAGACGGTTATGAGGACGTAGGTGCTGTCATCCTATACGGAAATGAAAGTCATGGGGACAACATTCATATAAGTTAGTATTGTCAGTGCCCTAAACTGGTTGTGTGGCAGAGTGAGTTTGATTATACAGAGTGCTCAGGGATAGATATTGATACATAACAATATCTGTTTTAATAGCAAGTATGCAGTGACTATGAAAATACAATGTAGCCATAAAAAATACATGTATATATAGGTGCATTCCATACCTTCCACTCATTGATTGATTGATTGATTGATTGATTGATTGATTGATTGATTGATAAATTGATTGATTGATTTGGCCTCATATCCGTCTCACTATATGAAGAAAAAGATATTAGTCATGGATGCATGTTTTTCTTCAGAATAAGCAACCATGCCACGACATACATTACGATGTTTTGTGATGTTAATTTTGTTTCCATTTTCCCCAACGAAACATTACATGAAATAATTACGAATAATCTCAAATATACCAGTATTTGACTGTGAAAAAAAAATAGTTAACAAATAAAGACATGGATACCGGCAAAGTACAAAGTTGTATGTTTAGAAACTAGAACCGAGAGGTCAACTAAAATCGTAATAATCAATAGTTTTATGCTGTTAAACATAATCTGGTGAAACTGCGAACTATATGTTGTAACCTAGGACCACCAGAAGTAAATGACAGAGACAAAAATTGCATTGAAGAAGGAATGAGTAAAGAACGATGAAAATGGAAGAACGAAAATCCTGGTACTCACAGAAGTGCCATCACTAACTCTAACGGTGATATTGTAGAAAGGTTCGGTGATGGTCGGGTCTGTGCCTGTCGGGCCTTCCAGATCGAGACGTCTCGTTGTTGTGATTTCTCCGCTGCAATTAGAAGATTTTACACAAGGAAAAGACAATACTTGGATACAGATGTGATCAGATGTGTCCTTCTCATATTTTTTTTTTCTTCAGAATTCTTTGATCAATCCACAATAAGAGTGATTTTAAGAACATACCTTATATGTAAGGTTGAAAAACATTTGGAAAGCATTAATTAAAAAAATTTAATTAATAAACTGTAGCTTTGCTGAAGTTCTAAACTGAAAATAAGGTAGACATTATGTCCAATGGAAGTGCTCGAGAGTCCAAAAGCCGATATCGTATTAGTATTATCACAATCGGATAAAATATGATAGGCAGAGATAGAAAAGTTATAGAAACGACTCTTGCGGCAGCTTCCGCAAGCCCCCCCCCCCCCAAAAAAAAAAAAACAAACAAACAAACAAAACAAACAAACAAAACAAAACAAAAAACAGCTTTGAGTTCCTTTTGGCACGCTTTTTGTATTCACAGTGTCGATGTTGAAATAAAGAGTCATGCGCTATAAGATGAGGACAAAATTCGTCAAATGACCATCCTCTCCAGTGAGTAGCCATGTTAACATTCTTTTTTTTTTCTGAGCAATGCTAATCTATTTGAATACTCGATAATAATGCTGGTGGCCAAAGGCTGGGAAGTTCTATTAAAGGGTACTTCTGGACCAGCTAAACGTTAGAAAGAAAAAAGGAATACAACTTTATATTGCTTGTTTATATATACATATATATGTATATATATATATATATATATATATATATATGTATTATATACGCACACACAGACACACAGTCTCTCACACACACACTCATTCAATTTTTCTGCTACGAAAGTATGAAACAATAATATTATACTACCGAGTAACTTCAAAATAATCATAGGTCAGACATATCGGATTTGAGACATTTTGTTTCCTTTTTTTTTTCTGCCTTCACGCAAGCAGTCTGGTTGATGTATTTCAGTAATTTTTGTTATTCATGTGCATTTAGACATCTTTCACAGTTAAGTCAGTTTGGCTATTCTGTTATGTAGTGAGATTTCTTTACTTACGTTGCGGAAGAAATGGTAAATGGAACATTCGAGCTGTTGATCGAGTATTGCAGTTCGCTATCGATGTCAGAATCGAAGGCCTTGATAAAGACAACAAAATTAAACTATATGTGACCATTTCGTTACTTTCGAAGTAATGTACATACTTCTGTTCGATCATTTTCGCACTGTTTCCACTTAACACGGAATCGGCATTGATGTTGTCAATATTTGTCATGTAGCAGTTAATGCAAAGTTAAAGTTAGAATTATGCGTTTTTCTCTGTTTGCAAATCATCATTGCGGGAGAGCGTAGAACCACGATCTTGTCGAATCCTAAGAAACCACTCCACATTTTATAAGATTATTCTTCATTCAAAAAAAAAATCACGAAACTAAGCAAAGATTCGCATCTACGCTTAGATTTTCCGTAACTTGTGATTCATTGCACTCTCTCATACTAGATGGTAGTTGTATGGTGGTAAAATATACAAACCATTCAATTAATTTGTATCTCTTTTTGTGGAAATCTTATCTTAATATTACAGTACAAAATAGTCGGAGATGATTTAAAAATTGCTCAGAGACCCGAGTTGATGATATTGTCTGCATTGATGCCACGGATTAAAATCTGCTACCACAAAATTCATTAATAATACTGCATTTGAATCGACCGAAACGCTGATAACTGTGTAGTAATTGTGAGGGTGCTGTTGTTATGTAACAATGTTTTGTAGTCATACCGAGGAAGGCAAGTTTACCTGAACGGTGAGAACACAGCTCCCTCCGATCATTTCTTCTTCAATCTCGGCTTCGTATATACTACCGTCAAAACTCGGCGAAAATTCATTGATATCCAGCACGTCGATGATGACTGAAGCAAAATTCGATCTGAATCATAGATAGATAGATAGATAGAGAGGGGGAGAGAGAGAGAGAAATAGAGACAGACAAATTACAGATTTTTAGAGAAAGAGAAGAGAGACAGAAATATATATATAGACAGATAGATTATAGATCATTAGAGAAAGAGAGGAGAAATATGAATATATAGATACAGATATACGATACATCATTAAAGAAAGAGGGGAGAGTAAGTATATAGAGACAGGTAAGATGATAGCTTATTAGAGTAAGAGAGGAAAGATGGACAGGTTTAATAGATAGAGACAGATGTATGATATATCAATAGAAAGAGGGGGAGAGAGATAAAAAGTAGGTAATAAATTAATAGAGAGAGAGAGATGAAAAGAGACAGAGACAGGTATAGATGATATAAATAGATAGAGACAGACAGATGATAGATCAATAAAAAGAGAGAGAGGAGAGAGAGATAGATAGAGACAGAGACAGGTAGATGATAGAGATATATAGAGACAGATATAATATAGATCAGAGGAAGGGAAAGGGGAGATAAACTGATAAATATTTCCATCTTCCTCACGCAGTCTTGCATTCATTTCGTTTTATATGTGCTATATGTTAACGTATCAAAAAAAAATATTCGATGAAGGAGAACTACGTTATACGAGTACCAGCGGTGCCGAGTATACCTCATTTCGATTCTATTGCATTTTGGATGATTTCGCATTGCCAAGAAAAGGTACTGTGCATTCACACGATCGAATTTAATGAATACAACATTTTACAATATTACGCAGATGATGACTGGGAGAGGGTAAATGCAAACTTTTTCATTCGAAGGGGTCGAACCAAATATATTACAATATTGAGTCTTATGTGAATATTCCTTAAAAGTTATAGGTTTACATAAAAGACTATGATTTGTTCATTCAATTGCCTATTAATACCTCTGTTCCATCCTCCAATATTGTTTGCCATTTGCCATTAAATAATGTTCTCCAGAGAGTGAATGTAAAGGAATGTCCTGCCAATAAGCAAAGATAACACAATATTCTGCCCATGGACAAATATTACAAGTTCCTTATCCATGATCCATGTGATCGTGTTTGTCCAGTCACTGACTGGTATTTGACCAATCATAATTATTATGTAATCGTATTTACGGTCTTGTTTACCATGGGTATCCTCTTCAGCGGGTGTACTGATCTTTAAGTCGCCTCTGCAGTTATCATTCCCGAAACAGTGCTAGGCAACGGTTCGTTGTCTTATCACCTGGCTAAAGGGAAAACGCTGTGGGTAAAACATCTTGGGAAGGGGGGGGGGTGCGAAGAATAAAGTAATGATGTTTGATCAGATTATATTAAATGGGTTGGTCAAATACCGGTTAGAGATTGGCTAAACACAGTCACGTGATGGAGGAACATTGGTTATGTTCGCCCTTGGGAGAACATTTTTGTAATGTTCTCCCATAGGAAAACATTTTCACGTAACAAGCTGACAGAAGGACCCGCCCACACACACAGTGAATTTGGCTCTGCGCTAGCGATCGAGTGCGTTGTGCTGGTGGTTGACGTTGACGTATAGTTGACGCACTAGTATTTGACTAACCCATATGATCAGATGATGACTTTTGTTAGTCGGAAACACGTACCAAACGTTCCACCCTCAGGGTTTGAAATGTTATTTCGGGAGGCTATAAGTCCCCCACTTCGTCTCGGGACTTATAACTCAATAGCATTTTCAAACCCTTCGGATTGAACATTCGGTATGTTCCCTCCCCGCCAGTCATCATCTACAACATGCAGCTCTTTTATTCACCTGTAATACGGTCCACTCTCATCCCGAGCCTCCACGAGGAGGGTGAATTGGCGAACGCTCTCTGCGTCCAAACCGGTGTTGTTCGCCACTGATATTTCGCCGTTGTCGGGGTCGACGTCGAAGATGAACTCTCCACCCTGAGACACCAGCTGAAGGTAGTAGACGATGCCGTCCGTGAATCCATCAGAATTGACGGCTGATACCTGCAAGGCAAGGGTGTTGTTTTTGGCGATTATATTACAAAACTGGCCATTAAAAACCACCTACAGGAATTTACGTTTGGTCTCTCAATATGATCGCTTGTCTTTCAAAATGAATCGATTTTGGATTAAGATTTAGGAGTTCTCCTCTATCCCCGGAATATCTTTGAAAACATAAACGGAGCAAAATGGAATAAGGCAGGACGGATAAGTTTCATCAACATCGAGGAGGAGGAATTATAGAAAGATATCTTGGAAAGTTAACGTTCTACCGGTTTCTATTAGAAGATCTATGCAATGCAAATGCATGTTAACTTGAAATGATTTGCTACTCCCGTGACGTCACTTATGTGACCAAAAATGTTAATGATTTTCCAAAGAAGTGACATAATATGCCTCATAAAGTTTTCTACTACTTGGATAATAAATTAGTTTCAGTTTTAGGCCTACTATACGAATAAAAAAAAAAGGGATCAAGGAATAAATTAAAAAAGAAAAAAAAAAAGATCAAGTGTGCCGGTATAATTAAGGCTTAACAGTAGGACCTCATGTTGTCCCGACGGATGATCATCGGTACTTACGTTTGCAACGATATCTCCAATCATGGCATTTTCCGCCACAACCCCGCTGTATTCGGACTGGCTGAAGTCGGGTGCCAGGCCGACTGTTAACACGGAGACTGAGATGTTAGCCACAGCCTGCGGACACGGCACGTCCGTCGTATTGTCCGACACAAAGAGCTGAGGACGAAAATGACATCCATTGGGAAATAGGAGCACGTAGAATATTAGGCAAGAGTCCATACAAGTAACCTGTAGGCCCTTTATACCTCTATTCGTGTGAAGGGTCAGATTGGGGGGGGGGGTGAATCGCCCTCATGATACAACGTATAAGTGATATCTTATTGTGGAATATGCTTCTCAGCCTATTTCGTCTGGGTCATTTTTTTTTTAATTGGGGGGGGGGACTGCAGATTATGAATGTAATAATGGTAATGAAGGCTAACGCTATTGCTTTTGTGTTTAAAAGTTGTTTTAGCACTAATTTTCACTAGACAACTGCTGAAGTTGTTTTTAACAATGAATTAATAAATTAATCAATGAATGAATCAATGAATCAATCACTGAATGTAAAATTGATTTATGCATACCTATTCCTAACCCCGGCATTTCGAACCTACTGGGATTCAAAACAATCATTTCTTTTCTGTTCATGATACTTGATACTCACATTCTATTCAAATTTCTTCTAAAGTCTCTGTGCATAAATCGTACCCAGAATAACTAATACATTCAGTATCGGCAGCAGTACCGCCGTTTGTTACCACTAGGGCGGAGTCGAAGTGTGTTGAGTTGAAGGGAAATGATGTTTAACTTACTTGTATTGTGGTGTCTGCTGTGATAGATGACGGATCGCTGAGAGTGATGAAGTAAGACACAAATCTGCCATTATCAGTCGAGTCGACGAGTGAGAGTTTGACAGCATCGGGTGGGTCTGACGTGAAATTTCCCTGAAAAACCTATGATCATTACAAAATGTGCGATGAAAAGAATTAACACAGGAATTCTAATCATTGAAATTTGTGCTATTTCATTGGATAAATATCAGAATACCAAAATTGCATGAATTGACTTAAGCAATACGTAGAACAAATAACTTCTGAACGAAGTGCGTAATAAAAAAAAAATAGATGGTTTAACAAGGGGAGAACCACTATTGAAAGAACAGTTTCTTTGGTTTGTGGGTCTCCCTCATTCCTTCCTCCTTCCACATTACGTGCTTATATCAAATTAGTCTACCCTACTCCAGCGACCACCTGTCTGTAATCACCACCTGCCTATAGCGGCCATGCGGCATTCCCTCACAAATAAGACGGGTAGTTAGGAGCCTGTGTATAACGACCATCTGCCTCACGCGACCAGCGATCACAGATTTGGTTTCCATTGGACGAACGAAAAGTGCGGACAATATCGGCTCAGTACATCGAAATACGTCGATGTCTTCATAAGTTGTTTTTTTTTTTCAATTAATTATTAAAAAAAAAGTCCAACCATCATTTTTTCAGTGATGTCTACCCGAACGGTGCCTACGACATAAATTTGTGCCGTTAAACACTAACGGCCCTTACTGAGCCATATTCTGTCAACGGCCACTTTCGGTTCATAACAAATCCAGTTGCCCTTCCAGAGCTCATATAACATCGAGTAAGAAACAGCGCCGTCGAATAAATGTCAAATGCGTTGACAATATTCTAAGACGATTAAAAAAAAGTGTAAATGAATTTATATACAGATGTATTCTGGATACAACATGCACACGAACATTCAAAATAAAGGAAATTACAATCAATGAAAGATTAACACAAAGGAAACGACAAGCACACAGTCTGTATGTGAATGTTACTTCATGTCAAATAAAACACGAATTCTGGTTTGACAATACTTAGATATATATTATCGAATACCAATGATATCTTTAGAGGACAGTATCAAATGTCAGAGTGGTGGCTTATTATGTATTCTGCTGGTTTTTGTGTCTGTTTTTTTGTTTGTTTGTTTGCTTGCCTGTATCTGTTCATGCAAATAACGTCATATTGCTGCATCGTTGTCTATATGAAATCTTTCCCCACATCGACAATTTCAATGACTGACCAGTACTGACCACCACATTGAACATGCCTATAAACGACCGCCTGCTTGTAACGACCACATTAGTTTGTTTCCCTCGAATGGTTGTTGTAGTCAGGGCCCTGACATACCAAATCTTCGTCCGTTACAACGATCACCAACCGCTCTAGGCTACCAGCCTGTAGAAGGAAAGGGTCGTCCGGCGATATCTCGGCGTTGAATTCGTTGTCGACGAACCTCGGGCATTCGTTCACATTATTGACCGTCACTATCAGCGTGGCTTCTCCGACCATGGTGCAGTCGTTAACCTGGACAGCCTAAATATGAAAAAAAGAGAACTTGACGCAGAACACCTCGCTAAATATTGTTGTATGACAGTTCCAAAACACAGACAAAACAGACAGTATCAATGTATCAAATGCCTTATTCTTCTGACTGACAATCTCGTCAGCTCCCAACATGAATTGTAATTGATAGAGTTAGCAGTAAAATGGGTAATGATAATTTATCATGATAGTCTCTTGACATTTCAAGAGAAATCAAGCAACTTATCACGCCTTGAAATGAGGCAAATGAAAACAACAACAACTACAAAACATACTACATGGTAATTCCACCTCTGTGAGTGAAAAAAAAAAAACACACCAAACAAACCGAAATCATCATTAGGTTTAGACACAAATGCATACATGTATATGCATGTAAATAATATTTACATGCATGTACATGTACACAGAGGTGGAATTACCATGTAGTACGTTTTGTAGTTCTGGTCGTGAGCATCCAAGCTCTTACGCTTCTTTCTGTGACCATAATATTTGTTTGTTTGTTTTTTATTGTTCCATATTCCACATTTCAAGAAATACATAAAACATAAACATCACAATACAAAAGCCTGGATGAATTGTCAAGTACAGCTTATAAGACAATAAAACATGTGAAATATGAGGAATCTACATAGAAGCATTGCTTGTAGGGTGTAGATTCCCAGATGCGGATGTGAGATTATTTCTTACTTGGTATATGTAATTAAAGGAATGACAATTTGTGAATTGGAGAAATATATTCGCCAAAAAGTAAAAAGAAAAAGAAAAAAACAAAGAAAACAATGTCCGCGGCACAAGACTTCTTGAGAGTTGCGTGATCACCCGAGCGAGGTACAAGTCAGATGCAGTGTACAATAGCAGAGATACCAAATGTGTACAAAGGAAGTTCAGGAGATAATACAGAAATCACGAGCGAGGCACATGTTACATAATCGATAATGTCAGTAATGTGAAGCATGATCAGAGAATGTCGAGGAGGATGGAAGAATAGCTATAGATATGAATTCAGAAAAACTAGTTTAAGTTTATGCTTAAATGAATAGAGAGACTGGGATTGGATTATTTCTCTATCCAACTCATTCCAAAATTTAGGTCCTGTAGTGGTTATTGTTTTTAAAGCAGATACGGTCCGTACAGGAGAAAGATGAAAAGAATCTTTTTGTCTAGTAGGGTAAGAATGAACTTCAGTATTTTTGACGAACATCGAAGAAAACACATCAGGGAGACCACCTGAGTTTAACTGATACATAAATGACCCGATATTGAAATGATATAAATCCTGGATTTTAAGTGTTCTACTGGAAAAGAATAAGACATTAGTGTGTTCCAAAAATGTGGCGAAGTTAATTATCCGTATAGCTCTTTTCTGTATCAGTAATAAAGAATTGAGTCTAGTTGTACAGCAGTTTCCCCATGCCAGGATTCCATAACCTATATAAGGCAAAAATAGAGTAGAATACAATGAATGGAGAACATGTTTAGGAAAATACTGTTTTAACTTATACATAACACCTACATTTTTGGATAGTAATTTACGCAATGAATCAACATGAACTTTCCATGTCAACTTACAATCAATATAAAGACCAAGGAATTTTATATATTCCACCTGGTTCAATTCCACGTCGTTAACAACCAACTTACCCGGTAAAATATTGATTATATTGCTAAAAACCATAAATTTTGTCTTGGTCAAATTCAATGACAATTTATTAGCCTTAATCCACTTAGATACTGATTTTAATTCAGTATTAATGGTATTCAGTAAAACATGAGGGTTTCGATTTGAATAAAAAATGCTGGTGTCATCGGCAAAAAGTAGAAAATAGAGCAGAGAGGACGAACTGCGAAAGTCATTCATATAAAGAATAAACAATAAAGGACCTAAAAGGGATCCTTGCGGTACCCCACAAGTTATAGGCTGTGAGCTGGACACATGGCCATTCAAACTAACAAATTGAGTTCTTCCAGTAAGGTAACTTCTAAACCACTCCAAGGCCCTTCCACGAATCCCATAGTGATGTAATTTGTACAATAATATTTCATGGTTGATTGTGTCAAAGGCCTTGGAGTAGTCAAGAAAGATACCTACTGTGTGACACTTGGCATCGATCGCTTTGATAATTTTCTCTAGCATGAGTAAAATAGCATGAATTGTGGAATGCTTTTTACGAAATCCAAATTGATTATCATCTATTACATTACAGTCGTTTAAGAATCGGAATACACGTGTGTACACAATCTTTTCAAGTAATTTAGAAAAAGAAGTTAATAACGATATTGGTCGATAATTTTCCAGTTCGTCCTCTCGGCCCTTTTTATATATCGGGATAACTTTAGTGATTTTCATCCTAGTAGGCACTACACCGTTCAGTAATGACAAATTAAATATATGGGCGAGGGGTACAACAATCTCATGTACAACATATTTCAGGAGATAATTAGAAATTCCATCATAACCAGTACTTTTTTTGGCTTTAAGATTATTTACAATGTCAACAATTTCGGATTCTAATACAGGCATAAAAAACAAAGATTGATTATTGCGATGACTTAAATACGTAGAAAACGGTATGTCCGTTTCCGGAATAACATCAGCTAAATTAGATCCAACCTTCACAAAATATGAGTTAAACGCTTCAGAGATTTCATTATCATCTCTTAACTCGATGTCATTTAAACAAATCTTATGGATATCCGATTTATTTCGTTTCTTTTGAAGAACATCATTAATGACTTTCCACGTGGATTTAATGTCCTTCTCATGGAGAAGAAACAGTGAAGAAAAATATTTCTTTTTTGCCTCACGCAACACAGAAGTAAGAACATTACGATAACTAGTATATTTGCTTTTAGCAGCATCAGTTTTGTGAGACTTGAATATATAAAAAAGCTTATTTTTCCTATTGATAGACCTCAACAAAGATTTCGATATCCAGGGGGATCGTGGTATCTTTTTATAATTTGATCTAGATTGTGATCTTATTGGAAAATAAAAAGAGAAAAGAGGAGCGATCAGATCAACAAACTTATCATATGCATCATTAGGCTCATTCGCATTGAGAACCACTGACCAATCAATATTTAACAGGCTTTCCTTAAATCTTATAATATTTTGTTCAGACATAACACGATCTGTAGAATTCATTTCCCAAGTTGCAGGTTTAAAACGATTTAGTATAAATGGACTGGAAGCAAACACTGGGAAATGATCAGACATATCCGAAACTATTATACCTTGATCAGTTGGATAATGAATATTAGTGAATATATTATCAATAATTGTATACGCTGAATCAAATATTCTGGTAGGTTTAGTTATACACGGCGTAAAAGCATATGAAAACATAGTGTCCACAAAATCCTGGCAGCAGGGCTTTTCGTGATACTGCAGTAAATCAAGATTGA
The DNA here is from genome assembly GCF_964275005.1 of Diadema setosum. Taxonomy (NCBI): domain Eukaryota; kingdom Metazoa; phylum Echinodermata; class Echinoidea; order Diadematoida; family Diadematidae; genus Diadema; species Diadema setosum. The sequence continues at coordinate 4,752,068 of NC_092689.1, read as the reverse complement.
AATCCCCCATTAAAAAACAATGTTTATTATGCAAAGACTCAGAATTCAATACGGAATTCAGTACATCAAAAAAAGCAGTATGATTACAGTTTGGTGGTCTATAAATCTCACCAATCAAAATATTCTTTCCAGCTGGTATGTCGATTGATCACAGAAAGAAGCGTAAGAGCTTGGATGCTCACGACCAGAAGTATAATTTCCTTCATCTGTCTTTAGTAGAATTATAAAGCCGGTAAAAGCACGTGATATGGTCAACACTCAAAAAATACGTTCCTAGCACCTAAAGTCAAGATGGAGATATTATAGGTGTGCGTAATAGATGGAAACGAATAGAGCATTACTCATCGGTATAGACATCTTAAGAATATTCCCTTGGCTTTGCTTCGACCCCATTGATCTATCAATTCTGAGATTAACCGGGTCACGCTTCTCTTATTAGACCGTTCACTGACTTTTTTTCTGGAGGGGGGATTTGTAGTTGGAATAAGCTACGGTATGATGATATTATCCAATGAAAACTGCTTGTGTGCTTAGCCATCCTGAGTCGAGTTCCGACATCAACAATCAGACAATTATTCTCAGCATTGTATCAGTTGTCATGAGCGAACATCCTTTTCCACGGCACCATGGTTTACCTGCATAGTAATGTTGCAGGCGGTGAGGGCGTTTTCATAGTCCAGCTCCCGCAAAAGACTGATGTTCCCAGTTCGACTATCGATTGCAAAGAAATCCATGCACCCCCAGTCACCACTTTGCCCTATATCAATTCAATTCATATTTAAATCAAATAATAATATAATTTCCGATGTCGTATTTTTGCCAATACAGTTACACAAAACAAAGTGTAATCCCAAAATATATGAACATAAATATGTGAAACAATTGGCTCAAAATCGTTATTTTTGGAAAAGAGAGGCTCAGACAAATTCATAGAGATGTGGGTCACTTAAATCGAATCAATTTGAATTAATAACAAACAACTCGATTTTCTCTTTGTAGCCTGACAGAAAAATATCGATACTGAATTTGCTTCATGTTCCCCCTTGGTGAAAACATCAACATTACATAGACATAACAATTAATTTCAGCATTCTATGCAAGGTCTATGATAGGAGCACATTGCCTACGGCGAACATCCGTTTCCATGACAATAGCAGCCTGAAGCCCCGCTGACAAACGAAATCCTTGCCATTGTATACGGTGAATACTAATTCAATTGGGAACGTATTTTGATATTACAATATGAGTGAGAGAATCAAAAGTTTATTTCTACAACATTAGGATATTGTTTCTGTGTTTAATTGAATGTGTTGCATAAGGGGTGTACGAGCGTTCGTTGTCGGTGTTGTCTGCCGTAACGTGTGTAGTCTTTTAAAAGTCTAGATATTTCCGTTCACATGCCCAGTGCAGAAAATCAAAAATACTTTCGGGAGATGTCAATCATACATACATGTAGATATTCTCTTTCACTGAAATATCATTTTTCAAATCTTTCAAAAGAAAGCATCAGTTTTACTATGATTATTGGAATCATAATTTATGATTCTGTTTTCAAGAATGTACATGTATCTCTATGTCTATACTCACCGATGAAACTATAAGTGACATTAGAATTTACGATTCGATCTTGGTCAAAGGCGAACACAGTCAATACGTCAATCCCTGAAGCCCTTTCAAATTCGTTGATATAATATAAATCTTCTAGAAACTTGGGTGGTAAATCGTCCTCATCCTCCACGTATATGATGACCACGGCGGTATCGTTGAATACGTTGCCGCTGGATTCATCGCAGTTATCCTGCATTTATGTGAATGGAAGTGATTTGCGCGTCTCGGATAAAGTCGCAGCTGGAGGTTACAAAGGAATTGTCTTATTCTAGTTCATATTTAAACTTCCAATCGAGTATGGCAGACACTATTAGGTTACCAGTTTCGACTGATACAAGCCGACTGTTTAATGTATATATATATATATATATATATATATATATATATATATATATATATATATATATATATATATATATATATATATATAAGGCGTTGGCGTTCCATGCCAAAGACCCGGGTTCGAGTCCCGGCGGAGACCAATTTTTCAACTCTTGCGCTTTTCCGAAAAGGAGGAACAGTAAGAGGAATAATGATGTCAAAGCTACGCACCGATTTTCTCCTTCCTTTCTCATATCTCACATATGCAAAATTATCCAGGAGAAACCAAAAAGCTGTTGTAGTTGTGACTTCTTTCACAAAAAACATTATCCCAATTCACCGCTACGTGAATCTCATTAGAAGATCCAGATGAGGCACGCGGCTGGTTATTATTCATAACTCTCTGCCCCCAAAAGGAACGTGTGCATTAAGTCAAAGAGTTGAAAGGTTGGTCCGTCGGGTATTCGAGCTTGGGTCTGCCTGAACCGCTATGACGTCTCCGTGGCCGAGCGGTTAAGACGTTGGCGTTCCATGCCAAAGACCCGGGTTCGAGTCCCGGCGGAGACCAATTTTTCAACTCTTGCGCTTTTCCGAAAAGGAGGAACAGTAAGAGGAATAATAATGTCAAAGCTACGCGCCGATTTTCTCCTTCCTTTCTCATATCTCACATATATATATATATATATATATATACATATATATATATATATATATATATATATATATATATATATATGCATATACTACGGCCTATATCTTATTATGTGTAATTACAATTATACATTATTTAAGTATTCAAGTATAAATTCGCATAAGACATCTAATCTCGTTTCCCTCACTGAAATTTACATTTTGATCACCAGTTATAACTCTGACACAGAGAAATGGGAAACTATAAACTTTTATTCCCAACAATATGATATATACGGTATCAAGAATATTGTAAGAAGTGATTGGCTTACGAAAACCATGATTGTGAAGTTGTACGACGGTTCTGTATCGTAGTCGATATCTCCGGCTACTTCGAATGTGAGACTCGCTTCGCACGCATCGTCTGCTGCTTGGAGTTTGAACGGAACCTTTTTTTTTTTTTTTTTGATAGAGAAAAAAAAAAGTGAGATGAAGGGTAGATGGAAGTCAGAATTCTTATTTGATGTAATTCATGTTGTCAGCTCAATCTACTCGCCCATATAGACAGTATTGAAAAAAATATGTGTTATTCTCGAAAAATTTGATTTCTTAGATTTTCATAATTAAGTGCATCATGTTTGCCTTGAGATGAAGCGAGTTAGGTTATTCATTTAAAGGTGACATCTATATCCTAAAGTGAACGGTTTTATAGTAAAATAATGAGTGAGCTGTCGAAAGTTATGTCAAATGCAACCAATCCAATAAAGCCCGTATGGTATTCACATCATTTACTTTTAATTTATGTACAAGAGGCACTACATCCATGTCGTTTTGTTTTTTAATCAAGCGTGTAAGGGTCATTCGCGTATATTTTTGTTCATTAAATACTTCTAAATAACAAGCTTTCTGAAGTAATACCATGAGTAATGCTGAGCTTTAGCAGTGCTTAAATCGCATAAGCACAATCATAATCTGCGCAATTCTAAAGACACTCTTTTTTTTTCTTTTTTTTTCTTTTTTTTTACAAATCCCAACATGCAAAAAAAAATAACAGCATTGTCTGTGCAGCTCCCAAACTGTGGAATGACCTACCATCAGAAGTCAGGAAATCCCAAACTGTAGCAGTCTTGAAATCAAGACCCAGAACACATTTTATTATTATTATTATTATTATTATTATTATTATTATTATTATTATTATTATTATTATTATTATCATTATTGTGCATTATTGTCAAGCATGTCAGAAGTTTCACAGCGCAGAAGATAATGTACAGAGGTGTAGCGCTTTGTGAATTGATATTATTATTGTTACATTTACATGCATAATTTGCTTACGTTTCCGATGATTGAGAATGCGAATATGTCGTCTGTCTGTTCGTCATCATCGTCGACAGTGATATTAGGTGTTGTTGAAAGTACAGTGCCATTTAACGAATTCTAAAGAAGAAAATCAGATCACAGTTCACTTTTTACTATTATACTATAATGGGAACGATAAACACTTGATGGATCTTTGCTTTTACGTCACACGAAATTTCAATTCAATTCCTGGTTATCAAAAAACGTTGTTACTGCGTGTTAGGCTACGGTCACAACCCCCAAAATCAGCCTGCTCGGCGACCCGGTCGGCGAGTTTTTAGCCAAAACCTGTCGGACAACGACCAGTGACCGACCGGTGACCGACCAGGCGCCACTGATTTTTGGGGCATCGGTCGGTCGCCGCTGAAGTTTTAGCGCGGAGTTAAAATTTCAGCGGCGACCGACCAGTTTTCACTCGCTGCCTAAAATACGCTCGGTGTCCGAGCGGGAACCGCCCAGGCATTGACCTAATCGAGCGGTCGCTGCCGAGCGATTCAGGGAACAAAAATAATAGAGACAAAAATGACAACAGCACAGATGAAAACTAAGAGAATAGATCGAGCGGTCGCCGTCGAGCGACTTAGGAACTAAAAATGTTAAGATAGAAATGACAGAAGCACTGAAGGAAACCAGGGACGAGATGGAGAAGATAATCTAACGCTATGTGGAAGAAGCAAGGGGAGGAATAAAAGGCAAAGAAACCCCACTAACATCTCAGCATCTCAACATCTTGGCAACCAACATGAGGGACATGGAAGTCAGAGGCAACCACTTTGGGGCAAAAGAGATGAAAGCTAAAAGTTAGTGTTGATATGTTGACGTAGTAAAATATGGTTTGGTTACCTTATCATTTATTTAAGGCCTATTGATTGAAGAAGAAATGAATGACAAGAGATGGGGAAAATCAAAATATAAAATTAAATAGGCATAGAAAAATACTGTAAAATATAAAAGATATTTTGGAGATTTTTCGAAGATATTTTGGAAAAATCTAATCTATTTTAATCTTTGTTCCATCTTGGGTGTTCCTCCCTTTTGTTTTATTTCCTAAATTCTAGTTATCTGTGGTATCACATAGCTGAGGTTTGTTAGTTGATAATTTAAAGGGATGGTACAGTATTGGTAGAGATGAGAATTGGGCTTTTAACTTTTTGCGAGATACCAAGAAAACACTTATGATATAGTACAGAACATACCTTTTAAGAGGAATTCCAAGTTTATTTGATGAAAATCGGGTTTGGAATGACTGAAACATCCAAAAACAAAGTAAAACAAAGTGATCCTAATAAACTGTGGATCCCACACTTTATTAGAATCGCTCTTTTTTGGATATCTCAGCCATTTCAAATCCAATTTTCATCAAATAAACGTTGAATTCCTCATAGAATTAGATGTTCTTTCATATTTCATAAGAGGTTTCTCATTATCTCACCTAAAAATGCTAGAAACCTGAAATTAGGTCTCAATCAAAACTATACAGTCCCTTTAACTCTTAGATCTTTTGTCTCGAGTTTTATCTTAATTGATTAATTAATTAACACATCACAAATCACATAGGTACATTATTAAACACAGGTAGCTCGTGAGAAATTTCCGGCAGAGACCGGCGGGTAGCCGTCGGTACGCCTACGGGTCACCGGTAGATGACCTATCGATCACCAGTCGGTCGCTGAGCGATTTCGTAAAAAGTCGGCCGGTGACCGGTGGGAGATCGTCCAGTTGCCGATGGGGCATCGCTCGGTAACTGCTCGGACTCTGCGCGTTGCAGATCCCCATATTTCACCATTTTTTTTTTTTTCTGAAAATCGATCGGTGACCGACGAGAAATCGACAGGGCACTGCTCGGCCATTGCTAGGGTTTTACAGCCTGCTCAGCATCTCCAGAAACTGCAGGCTACAACCGAGCAGGCTACAAATCGAGCAGGCTAGAAACCGAGCAGGCTACAAATCGGTCGATCGCCGCTCTGAGTTGTGACCGTAGCCTAAGGTGCAGTCGACTTGCAAATTGAAGAAGTCGAAATAATGCTGCTCTGAAGAGTAGAATAATGTACAGCAACTAACTACGAATTATCGCCACTGAAAAGAATACATAAAGACTAAGCGTGAGTTCGTTCATGTTGTTTTTACCAAGAACTATAAATACTATGATACCCACTGTAAACATCTTCTTTTTCTTCCTTTTCCTTCTTATCACCCTCAACAACCCAAGAATATCATCGATTTAGTTCGGATCTCTTTGTCTTTCCACTTCTTCTCTTTTGTAGCCAGCTTCAGATATTCGTCTTTTCCATCTCTTTCACAAAATCCACCAATCTCTTCCTATGATTGATGTCTTATTTCCATCACTCCCCACTCTCTATGAACAGCTTCCCCACCTATCAGTCAATTCTCACCTCTTATCTGTACAACTAAGAGACCCACATCATCGCAATTTTTTTCTTTAGTGTACTTTTTTGATCAGAGATTGATCAAGTATTCCTTTTCCAAACACTCGACTATTCAATGTTTGTTTTTTTCTGAATGCCAGCCTCCAATCTGGATTGTTTTTCCTATCACTGTATAAAAAGTTTTACTATTCATGTCTGACTGAAATGTTTTTCGTCTAACCACAATTCAGCATTTCTAGTAAAGGGGTGGGTGGATGCAGACAGTAAATCTGCAGCGTAAGACAACGCTCTCCATCAGGTCGCAACATCTGAGGGAATGATGACCCTTGTGGACCGGACACTTAAATCATGTAATTAATTACCAGTTGTTATTGCTGACAAGTAGAGTAGTAAAGTGCAAGAATAACAAGACCACCGTGTCAATGATTGTACTAGATTAATGCTGATATCTCACCTCTTTCACGTAGGAGTAATATGTCGTATTACTAAATGAAGGGACATATTCATTCACATTGTTGACTGTGATGTCATACAGCAAGGTCTGTGACAGAATGAAATAAAAATATGACAGAGAGTAATGACGAGTAATATTGATTTCACATGGTTCAGTCACTTTGCATCGTCATGTTCTGAATGAAAAAAATAACAGACGCGTTAGTCAACATAAACAAATAGGACGAGTACTTCAACCGAGACAAATACATTTGTAAGTATACAATGCTCTCTCGTTTAATAGATACATGCAAGACGTAATACCTTTTTTACACTGTTTGCGACATGAGTGAAGTTACTTGGTACCACATTGTGGAGATCGTTATTATGCACTGTTTGCATGTCACTAACGTCTCTCTCTTTCATGGTCAGTTCTCATATCGATACGGGGTCTTCGCTTTACCATTTTGAGACAATGAATTCTTGTCAAATGAACCACCATGACTGTCGACCTCTGAGCTTGTAAAATTAGACCCCGATCTAGCTAATAATTATTGCTTTGTCTCGAAATTAATGAGACATTACTGAGCCCACAGCTATACCATCTCAATGAGCTGACACATTCAGATATTCACAAAGTTCCACTGTGTTCGTGATCGTCAACTTCAAAACAAATCACACACACTGTATCGTTCTCATTTCTCTGAAATCTGGGTATTTCAGTCACTGGAAATGTGGGCAGGTACAATCTTCTTGTCATACCGTCTATAGTGAAGATAGGTCTATATAATATTATATATATATATATATATATTATATATATATATATATATATATGATTAGGAAATGGTTTAAGAACAACCACCTATTTTATATGATGTGCCTCGCACATCAAATTTGCATATTGGAGAAGGAAAATGGAAAATTCATTTGCAAATACAGGCTTTTATGTTCATTATGCATAGCGCATTCTTAATGCGCATGATGTACTCTATTAATGTATTGATATATTTGTACAAGATTGTAAATCCACATAGTGTCTTTTGTCCAAGATTATAAAATGGGCGCCAGACAAAGATTGGATAATCTGCCAGCAGGGTCATTTGGAAGGGCATTACCGAAGACTTAAGAGGCAACCATTATTAATATAAGACTTCTTTGACATTCCTATTATAATCACCTTAAGTCCTGTACATCGACAAGACAGTGAGGCAAAAGAGGTAATATAACACTAACCCCTGTAAAAGCGGTTTCCCCCGGCGCTTGGCATTCAATTTCAATTTCCAACGTCGGTCTCGCAGAAGCCTGATGGAAAGAGAGAATTGATCATCTCGAATATTCTCGATTGGTGTTGTTGACTGGTTCGGGTGAGGTATTGCTGACTGAACTTCACAGAATATAACTTCATTTTATGTCTTATCTTTATTTATTATTCATTTTTTTAACTGTTCATAATAAGAAGTAAGAGGACATTACAACAGACATGCAAGATAATAAGATTAGCAATAAATTCATATTATGCATGAGGATCCTCAGGGAGTAATGTATGCATGATATTTTCTACCAATCGATCATCCAAAAGTATTGCGTGCGACGAGTTGCATGATCGAAGTAATGAAGTCACATTATTTCAGAAATCGATCTTAACTTGAGCATTGCAGGAACATTTGGGTTATTTTCAGGCATTACTTCAATTATTATGTTCGAGGAACAAAACCTACCCACGAAGGCTCTTAAGGCTCAAAAGGTGTTATTGTGCGTCTGCACATTACGTTTTGTGATGAGAGCGCCTACTTTCTTAGTTTCAGCCATCTCAAATGTGATCGTGATTTGTTAAATCAGATGTATAAACCTTGCGCATTCTTTAATGCACTTGAAGCTGTTCATCCCCCATGTAGTCAGCAATTTATGCGAGGTATGAGAACCCAATTGGTAAGACGTTACAGCATTGACACTGCATGTGGGAAGGACGCTGGTTTCATCGACCGATTACCTCGAAGTCAATGTCGCCATTGACTTGCAACTCTGTTTCTTGCATCCTGAAGTATGAGGCATCGTTGCCGCTGACTCGTAATGTACTATCCGGAGGAGTCACAGAGACGTTAACGATGGGTGTTCCTGTCAAGTTATAGACACTTTAATAGTGGATGGTCTAAATAGGACGTCAACGGAAAAGTTTCGTATTCATATACAGTCAATCTGGGTTTAGACTTGCTCTGCTGCAACATGTTGAACTGATATTACAGACTATTTGTGCGATAACAAAAGATCAGAAACATGTTATTGGAGGTAGTTTCTTAAATCTATGCGAAGCCTTTGATGCTATAAAACAATTAAGGAGGTACAAGAAAACTTGTAAGATGATTTTGTTAAAATATGCAAATGACTATACCTAAATAATACATGTATATGCATTTACATCCACAAAAGACGAGCGTCATAGATTGGTAATAAGACAAATTGGTGAATGATTTATTGTTAACAAAATTCAGAAACTTACCTTTAATCATAAAATGTACAGATAATCAGATACTTGGCTGTTATGACTCCAATTTGACGTGGCGTGAATAGGTTTCTTACCTTAGTTTGTGAAATCTCTCAAACAATAGGTTGTATACGGAGGATTAAACATTTGCTGTCATTCAATATGATAAAAGAAGAATTTGTATTTTGCAATGATTTTACGTTAAAGCCCCTTTTACACTTTCACGGATCAAAACACGGATCATCACGGATCGTCGTCCCGGGATCATCCGTACTGTTTCCGGCATGACCGTGTTGACTCCGAAAAGTCATCCGGCATAATTCTTGATCATCCGGCATGTCGTAGAAAAAAATTAAGCTTGCTTTAAAAAAAAATAATAAGCTTGCTCTATTTTTCAGCCCGGACATCACGGATAAAAATCAATACTGGCTACTCCGTTTTGCCTCCGTATTCATTCCGGAACAATCCGTGAAGACATCGGGACATCCGTATTAGCATCGGCTCAATCCGAGTTGAAAAATTCCTGCATGTATTTTGCCAATACGAGCTCATTAAGTCAATGAAATTAGCTCACATCTTCGCCCCATCTTCGCAGTCAACCCCTCATACTGTTCGTATAGTGGTCGCCTGTGACCCACACATATCTTCTCGCTGTCTTCTGTGTTTTGTTTTGTTTTGTTTTATGTTGTTTGCTTTGCTTTGCTTTGTTTATGCTATGATGTTGCCGCAAAATGAGAGTTTGCAACAAAGAGTTTTACCTTTATGATGTCGACAAGCAGAAGCGTATGTAGGCTGCTGTAGATTTTCTGGTGTGCTTGTTATACTAAGCTCTGAAGGCAAGTCGCCTGAGAATGGTAAAGTATCAAAATAATGCCTACAAGAAAAAGTTATCTGTCAACAATATTTGGGGATATCCGTGTAAGGACCGCGAATGGACCCAGTTGCATCCATGCTCTTCCTTGCCAGTGTTAGCCCCGTATCGCTTCCGCGGTGGTCCGCGTTCATTCCTTGTCTGTAGGCACCGTACTGGGATCGTATTCACACCGGCATTGAGAGGAAAAATCTATATTTTCCAAGTCAGAACACTATACGGATGACGATCCGTGGTTATTCGTGAAGCAACCCGTGAACAGTGTAAAGGGGGCTTTACATCAACTATTGTTAAATCTTGGGGAAGCTGTGTAAAATCCATTGGGATAAGATACATGAACTCCAAAATAGATATGCTACTATAATCATTATGATCATTTTGAATAAAGATTACTATACATCTCAAATTTCCGTGTTACTAAGGCTCAAATGGCAATCAGTTGAACAACGTATAAAATATCAATATTGTCTTCTTATTTTTCGATCGCATTGATCACAATATCCTCGCCCAGAAATTGATCGCCTCGAAAGCTCGACCGTGTCTCATTGCATGGATTTTAAACTTTCTGGAGAATCGGCAACAGTGTACAAGATATTTTGGAAAATTGTCAGACCAGTCAACGGTGTGTTCTAGCTGGTGTTCCACAGGGAACGAAATTAGGTCCAGTACTGTTTCTTTTAATGATAAATGATGCCTGTAATGATTCCGTGGTGCCCTATTTCAAATATGTGGATGATCTGACGCTTGTTGAAAGCAGGAAAGAAAGCCAACCCCCAAATATTCAAAGTGCCCTAAATGATTTCCATGAATGGTCTCTTCGCAATAACATGACTTTAAATCCCGCAAAATGTGAAGTTATGACAGTATGTTTCTCCAGAAACCCGGCAATTTCAATCCCTCTTTCAATAGGCGACAAGATTCTCAATACAGTTGACAAAACCAAAATATTGGGCATCACTATTCAATCATACCTGAAATGGGATTCCCATATATCTGACATACTGAAACGGTGTAACAAAAAACTGTACATGCTGAGGTGTCTGAAAAGACACAGATTGCCATTGCGTGACATGATCACAGTCTATTGTGGATACATCCGACCTATACTTGAATATGGAGCACCTGTTTTCAGTGGCAGCTTAACAAAAGAAGGAAGTGATCTCCTTGAAGTCATTCAAAAACGGTCTTGCAGGATAATAGGCGACAATTATACCACGTATAATGAAGCACTTGAAATTTGTTCCTTGGATACGCTCAAAAACAGGCGAAACAAGCTTTGCCTGGATTTTGCTACCAAAATAGTCAAAAACCCATTGTGTAGTGATTGGATTCCTGTTACTCAGAATGTCAACTACAGCCTACGTAAAAGACCTAGATATCGACAATTTAACTGCAAAACAAAACGGTTTCAAAGTAGTACCATTCCCTATCTTATACACTTATTAAATGAATAGCTTAGTTTTGTTTTGTTTGTTTGTTTTGTTTTATGTCTCCTCCATAAAGTGCCACAGAGTATTTATCATTTCCCTCATTATACAAATTATTATGTGCATGGTTTGTGTTGCCAGAGAGTATACCATCAATATAAAAAAAGATTGTGGACCACAGGGTAAAGGGTTTAATGACAAGTTGAAAGAATACATGCCTAATTGTATCTTTTTTTTATACCATTATTCTCGGACACGGTTCAAAATATTTTATAATGTTATCTTTCAGTGTTTTGGTGTTTTATTACGTGAGATCAAATTCTGGTAAAAAATGTGCAATTTATATCATACAGAGTGTTGGTTACATACAATAGTGTTTATTTGCTGGTTAGATGTACGAGAGAGTGTGTGTATAAGTAGAATGAAAGTTAGGAGAGAGAGAGAAAGAGAGGGGGAGAGGTGGAGAGAGAGAGGGATATTGATGTGCAAATATCAGACTTTCTTAAAACGGTTTCAAACAAAATGGTTTCAAATAGTGCCATTTTCTACCTCATACATGTATAAATGAATAGTACAGTGTTTTGTTTCTTTGTCTGTTTGCTTTGTTTATGTCTCCTTCATAAAATGCCACAGAGCATTCATTATTTCCCTCATTATATGAAGATGTAATTTTTGAAAGTATATATACATATTGTTTTAATTATGCTGTGCATGGTATGCGTTGCCTCAAAAACGGTTGGATTTTTTTTTTTTATAACGTTATGTTTTAGCGTTTTGGTGTTGGTTATTTGTGAGATCGAATTTTGGTGTAAAATGTGCA